>NW_018127978.1:3148662-3154798 GCF_001952655.1 Monopterus albus | reverse complement strand
GACCCTCACTGATACTGGGCTGGGCTGTAACGACTCAGTCGTTAATGGACATTGTTGGCCTTCTAAGGACCGAAACCACACCGAGGGGGATAAATATCTCCGACTCAACACCAGTCAGTCAGAACCGATGAAGCCTCTTGGATGAGAGGTGAAACGTCTTCAATCTAGAATTCCAAGTCCAGTTGATTTCCAAGGTTATTTCGGTTGCGGTTTACTATGACCTGGATGACTGAGAATCTGCACAGATATACTCCAATTTAGCACAACCCTGACTTTCAACTTCATAATAATCCAACATGGCAACACAAAGGAATCTCTCACCTTCATCATCTATTTGAAAACAACCAGCTCATACCATTCAATTAGCTGAAAACAACCAGTTTATACCATTTAAATTAGTCCAGAAGTACAGAGTTGGGAGAGGAGAATTTTTCCAGTACCACCAGTTAAAATCCATAATTAAATCAAAGATCAATATAATCAACAACTCACTACAACCTTCCATGCTAACTGAGATAATGAAATTTACTAACTCAAAGAAGATAATATCTAAACTTTATAACTTTAATTTCATTTATTTTTGTTTTATGAATATATTTATATATATATGCCATATCTGGCTATATATAATTATGTGTATACGAAATGTATATATTGTATTTATATGATTGAAATTGCTTTATTCTTTTTCTATTTTATTTCATTACTACAATCATCCATTTTCTATCAACTGTCTTTTCTTTCCTTTACATTAACCCACTCCAAAAAATGTTCTTAATTTATTTGGTTTCATACAATTTTAAAGTACTGAATATCAGTCTGCACAGAACTGGATACTACCACACTATACACTTTCACACACACAACTCAATAACTTAATTTAATAATCTGTCTCCTTTGTTAATGTCTGTTGTCTTATCTACTGGTGTGTCCTTTGTCCTGTAAATACAGTATTTTGTGTGGCAATAAAAAACAAAACAAAACAAAAAACAACATGGCCATATTTTACACCCCACCACCGCCCAACACAGCCCCCTGTGTTAAACTGAACTGTTGGAGCATATTATATAACAGATATTTAGTCAAATATCTATTCAACATTGTTAATCTAGCCACAGGGATTTCAAGCCGGTGACTTCTGTGCTGGTCCCAAGCCCAGAGGGTTGTGTCAGGAAGGGCATCGGAAATTAAACGTGCCAAATTTAAACATGCTAATCATTAGTGTGAATTCCATACCAGATTGGTCGAGGCCCAGTTTAACAACGACCACCACCAGTGTTGTTGACCTACAGGGTGCTGGCGGAAATTGGACTACTGCTGGTCGAAGAAGTTGACAAAGGAGAGGAGGCAGAAGGATTCGTAGACAAGAGAAGAGGAAATAGGACTCTTGCCATTGGCACAATGACAGGGAAAGGTAGAGAGCTGGTGGACATGATGGAGAGAAGGTAGGTAGATATACTGTGTGTGTGCAGGAGACCAGGTGGAAGGGTAGCAAAGCGCGTAGCATTGGAGGGGGATACAAACAGTTTTATTATGGTGGTGACAGGAGAAGAAATGGGGTAGGAGTGATCCTGAAGGAGGAGCTTGTGAGGAATGTTTTAAAGGTGAAAAGAGTGTCAGACAGGGTGATCAGTTTGAAGTTGGAAATTGAAGGGGTAATGTTGAATGTCGTCAGTGGTTATGCTCCACAAGTAGGGTGTGAGTTAGAAGAGAAGGAGAGATTCTGGAGTGAGTTAGATGAGGTGATGTAGAGTTTTCCCAGAAGGGAGAGAGTGGTGATTGGAGCAGACTTCAACAGGCACGTTGGTGAGGGAAACAGTGGTGATGAGGAGGTGATGGGCTGGTTTGGTGTTAAGGGAAGGAACCTAGAAGGACAGATGGTGGTGGACTTTGCTAAGAGGATGGAAACAGCAGCAGTTAACACCTATTTCCAGGAGAGGGAGGAACATAGAGTTACATATAAGAGTGGAGGTAGGAGTACGCAGGTAGACTACATTCTATGTAGACGAGGCAATCTGAGAGAGATTAGTGACTGCAAAGTGGTGGTAGGAGAAAGTGTAGCCAGACAGCATCGGATGGTGGTGTGTAGGATGACTCTGGTGGTCAGGAAGAAGAGGAGAGGAAAGACAGAAAAGAAGACCAAGTGGTGGAAGTTGCAAAAGGAAGAATGTCGTGAGGAATTCAGACAGAAGTTGAGACAGGCTTTGGGTGGTCAGGAAGAATCAAGGATCAGCTTTGAGTCCCTTCTTGTTTGCTATGGTGATGGACAGGTTGACAGATGAGGTCAGACAGGAATCTTCGTGGACAATGATGTTTGCAGATGACATTGTGATCTGTAGTGAGAGCAGAGAGCAGGTGGAGGAACACCTGGAAAGGTGGAGGTCTGCTCTGGAAAGAAGAGGAATGAAAGTCAGTCGTGGTAAGACTCAGAGGTCAGAGAGGCCAGATTGAGATGGTTTGGACATGTGCAGAGGAGGGATAGTGGTTATATTGGTAGAAGGATGTTGGAGATGGAGCTGCCAGGCAAGAGGTCAAAAGGAAGGCCAAAGAGGAGATATATGGATGTGCTAAAAGAGGACATGAAGTTAATTGGGGTGAGAGTAGAGGATGCTGAGGATAGAGTTAGGTGGAAACAGATGATTTGCTGTGGCGACCGCTAACAGGAACAGCCGAAAGAAGAAAAAGATCTATTCAACATTGTTGACAGAGCTCCACAAGCAATAATAAATGCCATGGAAAATACGCTACAACACTCATTTTAAATGAGGTATACTGTATGTAGTGAGCTTTTATTAAAATAGTTAGTTTTACAGATGATCAGTAATTTTTTTCCTCTTGAATCAGAAGTGTCTTGTTTGGTAGCACTGTTTCTATATAACATTAATTAAGGGGGATATTCACTAAACTTGTCAAAAATCACCATCAGGCATGGAAAATACTGTGGCAGTACAATTTTTTTGTTTAGCTGTGTATTTGCCAACAGTGACGATGTAAATGAGCACAGCCACAGCTCTGTTAATTTGAATGTACCTCTGCTTCAGATTTTCTGCCTGAAGGCTGTTACACATGTGTGAACCAAGAGGAAGTGTAGAAGAAAGTTTACAGTGAGCAAAACTTTAATATGGTTGAAGAAATCAACAAATGTACTTTGGAACTTCAATCACATAGTCTCCTGCCAGTCAATTCATCCTTTATTTTGTTCAGTAACTGAGCCATGGTTTGACCTGAAAGCCTGTAAAATCCATCACATGCTCCTCTGGCCAGGGATGTAACCACCACAAGCAAATTATACAAAGGAAATGTTTTTCCCAGTAATATTAATACTGAACTCCTGTTCTGGCCACTATTGCATCACGTTAAATGTTACATACTTTACACACAAAACCATGTATGTGAAGCAAGAAATTTCATGTTGTGTTTTGATAGTTGAACAAACTCCCCACTTTTAACAACCGTGGCCACAGAGGACAAGAAATAAACACAAGGCCTGAAGACAACTGGGGTGGGGGGTTAGTACAACGGGGAGAAAACACTTCTAGACAATTTTTTTACTTGATTTATCCAAATTTGTGCTAAACCCTAGTTAATGCAGCTTTAAAATGTAGAACATGAGGGTGCAAAGTTGTATTCACTTGAGTACGTGCATCATGTTTGGTCGCCATATAGATGTTCTCAGCATTACAGTAAGTGTTCTCTGTGTGTTTGTTCTTGCAAAAAAATAAATGACAGCAGCTGCAGCCTTTCTTAGGTTGTGCTGGAGCACACTGGTGTTTCATCATAAATAAACAATGTCAGGGATTCCCTGATTTTAATTGGATTATGGCACGCTGAGTGTCTAGTTAGAGCATTTGGAACTAAGCCATCACAGTCTGGAATGACCAGGCAGTCTCAGAAAAGCAACTGCAAATTAACATTAGCCTGCAACAAATACAGTTTAACAGTGGAATGGCTTGTAGAGAGTGAGACTTGGGGCACAGACACACCAAGCCAACTTCAAAGAACTATTAGCGATGATGGCTCATGCCACCTTCGTCAGGACCAAAATGTGACACAAGGCACTGACTACAGCCAATGACCAGCTAGCACATACAGTACATTCTGCGCCTATGTGAGAGAAATAACTCTCCATACCAGGATTCGTCATTCAAAAAGAGAATGAGGAAGACCTGGGATTGTGGATATACAAACAGTAAACAAAGTGGCTCTTGCTCCCCACATATGGTTTATAGTTACTTCTAATCAAAAGTTTACAGAGGATGCGGAAAAAAATACAGGGCCTGAGGTTACTGCATGTCCAGGAATGTTCCTGGGGCTCACTGTTTTACCTGACTGGGTCTAACCTACAAGCAGCCGGCCTGTGAAGCCCCATGGGACAGTGAATGATCAGCTCATCAATGCTGGATTCCTCTGGAGCACAGTACCTGTTTGTTTTGACCCACTTGAGGTCAGTGTGTCTGCAGCATGTCATGTGTTGTGGGTTAATGAGCGGATTAACAACCCATGATGTTATTGTCCATGCTACTCTACCTGTTGGAATTAATTTCACTACTTTGGGACTGTATGTGGTCATGTGGGGGAAGATGCAGCGACCACCAGTTGGATTTACCGACCTTGGAGCTACTTGAAAGGGACTGATGTTTCCACTACTCAGTGGGACTTAAAACTAATCAGCTATTATACCATTTAGGAAGCCTTCCACATACATGGATATCTCTTCCTGGAAAATTAGTTCAGTTGCTGCTGAAAAGTAACCACAGACCTTCACACATATGCTATTGGCCAAAAGTATATGGATGACACCCACCTAGTTTTCCTGTGGAAATTGGTTAGTAGAGTGCACTCCCATCTTCTTCCATCTGACTACAAGGCCAGGGATCAAATTTGACTTTCACAAACCTGCTAACCTCTATGCATTTCGATATCATAGTATATATGAGCGTCTAAAGGGGTTGGTCCAGCTTTTTCCTTCAAGCCATGATGGTGTGAATTGGCGCATGCAGTCATGACGGGTTGGGTTGACTTGATGTGTGTATGTGTGTGTGTGCATAGACACCAGGTCTGATTCATCAAGTTTCAGAAAGAAACCAAGAAGCCCTGTGTGTCACAATATCTCTGACTTCGTTTCCTGACCCCCACCCCCATCTTTTCCTGTTGCATTTCATCTCTCTTCTTCTTTCCTGGCGTGAAGACACATTGATTGATGGAATCATTGTAGCTATTACCAGAAGAGTGAGAACATAAAAAGGACCCGTTGGTTCTTTTAGTCAGTCATGGTTTGTTGTTCCACCATTGAATCGTCTCATCTCTGGTGAGTTTTGCTACTGAATAGTTTCTGAGTGACGAGAGTTTAACATGCCAGTTACTGAGCAGGGTTTAGTTCAAACTCATTACTAGCTCAACAGATAGAGTAAAACAGTACCATGGGCTCTGGCTCCCTGGTTGAAAACTTAGAGCACAGTTAACTCATGTTGCTTCATTACTCAGATTTATGTAATTTAACAATGTCTCTGGGTTATTGAGGACATTCTCTGTTATCTCTCTGATGAAACTCCTTCAATGCCCTGACAGGAAAATGCATTGTCATCAAGCTCTAACCAAGACTGTTTCTCAGTTCCTGAAAAGTGGGCATGTTTCCATGTTTTGGGTGGATAACTACAAATAACCTACATATTGTACATGTTTCAAATTAGAGGTTCTATACCTTCATTTGAGTCCAGTTGTGTTTGATTATACTGATTGGACGTAATTAGGAAAGCCACACACCTGTCTATATAAGACCCTACAGCTCACACTGCATGTCAGAGCAAATGAGAATCATGAGGTCAAAGGAACTGCCTGAAGAGCTCAGAGACAGAATTGTGGCAAGGCACAGATCTGGCCAAGGTTACAAAAAAATTTCTGCTGCACTTAAAGGTTCCTAAGAGCACAGTGGCCTCCATAATCCTTAAATGGAAGACGTTTAGGACGACCAGAACCCTTCCTAGAGCTGGCCGTCCGGCCAAACTGAGCTATCAGGGGAGAAGAGCCTTGGTGAGAGAGGTACAGAAGAACCCAAAGATGACTGTGGCTGAACTCCAGAGATGCAGTCGGGAGATGGGAGAAAGTTGTAGAAAGTCAACCATCACTGCAGCCCCCC
>NW_018127978.1:3145805-3147697 GCF_001952655.1 Monopterus albus | reverse complement strand
TACTAACTATCAGTACCAAGGATTTTTTAGAAGATTCCTCAGGCAATTGTTATAAATTTATAGGCCTGTGAACTACAGCGTTACCACTTAAACTCCCAGTTTTATGGAATCAAATGTAAATGAAAAACTGAAATAATATTAAATAAAGTCTTGACACTTAATATTTGGAGTTGAATCCTTTCACTGACATCAGCAGACACTGATGGGACTGTTTCAGTGGCCGTTAATCTTTAGTTTGGTCACTCTCCTTTGTTCACGCCTCTAAAAATTTGTGTTGGCCTTGCCTGGATTGTTAATGAAAACTATTCCAGCATTGTTAAGCCTGACTCCTTTAAGTCTGAAATTGTGCACTTTACTCTTATTGTCATTTCATTTCAAATCCAGTTACATGCTATATTATTAGAACAAAATAACTGTCCTGCTACTTAAATGTCTCAAAACTATTGACTGTGTTTTTGCCCTGTATCTAACCTTCTGTTGATTCCATGCTCTCTCTGTCTCTGTATTTCCAGATGGTAATCAGTGCTCAAGAGGCAGCAGGAAGAGGAGCAGGAAGAGGGCAGAGGAGGAGGGAAGTACCTGGGACTCATGCAGCGAAGTATAACTACATGCACGCACTGGCTTTTGTAGTTCATATATCATCTTTGGGCAAAGAAGAGATGTGACATCTAATCTACTGAGTGTGTGTTTACAGGAAAAGTCTTCAGGAACATCTCAGTTAGGTTTGAGACAGAGGCCTCGACCCAGAACCATCTTCCAGGCTGGACTCACCGCACAGACACACACCAAATCTCGCAGGCAGAACCGCAAACAGGAGCACAGCATTATAGTGGTAAATAAACACACACACACAAAGTCCAGCCCTTACAGACATGCACACACAAGTCACTGGAAACAGTGTTTTTTTACCCCATGTAAATGTTGATTCTTCAGAAATGTGTAATCATTAAAAGGGTTAAACCATGTTTTCCTTTTGGCTGTGCCAGTTTGTATTTCAAAATACAAGTTAATACACTTTAACAAGTTTCCTTTTTCATTGTGCTTCCTTAGTGGACTCTCTTGCCTTATGTCTAGTTTCATTTAATTTCATTTCACTTCAATTCAATTGAATTCAGATTTATTTGTATAGAGCCAAATCACAACAAATGTCATCTCAGGACACTTAACACACTTGTCATCATTATTATTAGTAGTATAGAGGAAAACCCAACAACTCCCCTTGAGCAGCACTTGGCGACAACAGGGAGGAAAAACTCCCTTTGACGTAAGAAACCTCGGACAGACCGCAGCTCTTGGTGGGCGGCCTTCTGCCTGGACCGGTTGGGGTGAGTGGATAGAGGAGAATGGTCAGGTTGATGTGGCCGGTGACTGCTCATCAGAGATGTAGAACTCCAAAGCCAGGGCTACCTGCAGAAAGGTACAGGGAGAGAGAGAGGACACACTATGGGAGGGAGGAGACACAAAGTTAGTGATGTGTAATGGTGGCAAATAGATGCATAGAGAGAGAGGAGAGGAGAGGAGAGGAGAGAGGACCGGGGGGGGATGGGAGAGGAGAGGAGAGGAGAAGAGGTGAGGAGAGGAGAGAAACTCAGAGCATCATGGCCCCCCCAGCAGCCTAGGCCTATAGCAGCATAACTAAGGGAAGGCTCAGGGTCACCTGATCCAGCCCTAACTATAAGCTTTATCAAAAAGGAACGTCTTAAGTCTAATCTTAAAGGTAGAGAGGGTGTCCGCCTCCCGAACTGAGACTGGGAGTTGGTTCCATAGGAGAGGAGCTTGATAGCTAAAGGCTCTGCCTCCCATTCTACTTCTGTGAATTCTAGGAACCACAAGTAAACCTGCACTCTGAGAGCGAAGTGCTCTGTTAGGATGATAAGGCTCTACGAGGTCTT
>NW_018127978.1:3120819-3145663 GCF_001952655.1 Monopterus albus | reverse complement strand
TGCATGGACCAGTTTTTCAGCATCACTTTGGGACAGGATGCTCCTGAATTTGAAATATTGCGCAGGTGAAAGAATAATGTAAATTCAAAAGTTATTAGAAAATGGTCAGACAGAAGAGGATTTAGGGGAAAAACTGTTGTGTTCAGTTTTGATGCCATTTGTCAGAACAAGATCAAGAGTGTGATTAAAACAGTGAGTGTGTTTATTTACAGTTTGAGAAAAGCCAACAGAATGCATTGTTGAAGCTGTCATTGTCACCATCTACATGAATATTAAAGTTGCCCACTATGATTATTTTATCTGTCACTTAATCAGACAGAAAGTCTGAGAATTCAGTTTAAAACTCTGAATAAGGAGCAGGTGGATGATAAACAATAACAAATAGAACTGGCTTTGAGTTTTCCAGTTTGGGTGTGAGAGACTCAGAGTGAGGCTTTAAATGAGTTATAACTATGTTTAGGTCTAGAGTTGAGTAATAGGCTGGAGTCAATGACTGCTGCCACACCTCATCTCTTATAATAGAATCTAGAGCCACAACTAACGACAACTGTATTTACCAGTTTACCTGCTGAGAATTTTTTCTCAGCAGGTAAATCTAGTTTGTGTAACAAAACGATACCTGCCTCCCATCACATCCCTGGTTTCTGCTCTTCTACATACTGTAACAATACACAATGCCCAGGCAGAAAAAAGCCAGCCATGTCCCATCACTGTTCCTTTTATAGATGGATTTATAGAATTATTTGATTGTTCCTCACTTTTGGAGATTGTTAAGAGTGGGCTGCTGATGAGCCAAGACTCTTATATCAGCTCTGAGAAGTGAGGAGTGAGGAGGCTGCTGGAGGTGACATGAGTGACAATACATGAGGGCATCTGGTAGAAATTTTGCTTAACATAAGTTCAGGATTACACCATCTATATATATTACACACAACAGCAGGTTGTTATATGTGACTGGGCATATGCCAGCAATAGTCAGAACATTCTAGACTAGTTTATGGATTTCAAGCATAACTATTCTCCTAGGTGGAACAATGTTCCACAAGGCCTCAAAGTCTGCATTTTAGCCTCTGTATACAGTACTACACAAATTTAGATGCACTGTTAAAGGTAGCTAGAACAGGCTAGAATTTGAAGGTAGATGCCAGGAATGACTCTTGTAATCCCTCTGATTCTTTGTGAAGCTTGTAACATATTATTATGCTGTAGTATGTGCTATGTTGGTTAAGTTAACTGCCTGAACTGGGAAACGTTTGTCCTGAGTCTTTTTCTATCAACCAAAAACAAAGGTCAACCAATTCCTTTCAACATCTTTCCCCTTTTTTGGAAATGATTAGAAGCTTCAAATGATGGCTTGCAGTGAAGTATGTCTCGTGTTGTCTGAATGGTGTTTCCTCAGCCAATACATTTTCTACTTGCATCTTTTCTGTGCTTCTCATGTGGGAGGGAATAAGACACTACAGTTGATTTGGCGTCCTGTTTTAATTTTAGTTTTAGTCTAGTCTTTGTGTGAAGCTGTCATTTTGGTTTTTATTAGTTTTAGTCACATTCATACTCTTTTTAGTCTAGTCAAGTTTCATTCAACTAAAAGTCTGAGCATTTTAGTCTTATTTTAGTCAGAATTATCCATGACTATTTTCATCTAGTTTTAGTCAACGAAAACTGATGACATTTAGTCTAGTTTGTCAATGAAAATTGTATTTTAGTCTCTCTTTAGTAATGCAAATCTATTTAACCCAGTCAATAGAGTATAAGTACCTAGTAGTATAGACGAAACCAAAATTTTCTTTTAGCCAAACCCATTTCAAACAAGGTTATCTTATTATATTATTGTTACCTTATAGACTCAAGAATACATCCAATACACATTTTGTGTGATTTTGTGGCCACATTTCTCCCCATCTTTTCCCACAACACATTGTTTTCTTTTCCACTTCTTTGTAATTAAAGTTTTTCCAAATGTTGTTTCTTCTATTTCAAAGACGAACCTGGCCAGCCGGCCAGCGGTCCCTTTCTCTGTGTCAGACTTAACTTTGTTTGTTGTCGTCTTCTAAATAATGCCGTGAGTGGGGCTTAAGGAAGTGACGTTGCCTGCGTCTGCACAGTGCGGCTTGATGTGGACCCTGAAGCGAGACACAGGAAACAAAAATACTACAAAACAATAATAATAACGTGACTGAACAAGACGAAATAACGTTATACCATTTCGTTTCGTCTCGTTTTGGTCAAAGAAAATGAAGAGACATTTTGGCATAGTTTTTATTTTGTAAACCACATTTAGTCTTGTTTTATTCGTCAACAATATTGCATTGTACATTTGATTATAGCCATCGTCACATGACCAGCATTTACGTTGCATCTCGTCTCGTTTTCATCACGTGATAAAGGTTTGTTGACGATGATATTTAGTCATAATTTTTGTTGACGAAAGCAACATTATAAGTCACAAGGAAAAGATGCAAGTGGGGGAAACATGGATGCAATTAAGGGAAATAGGATTTACCCAGAGAACAGAGGGAAAGGAAAAACACTCTGGGCACATGCCAAGTCTCATATGTGCATTCACATTTCCCTCTTTATACTTGCATCTCAGTCCCACCCATGTGAGATGCAAGAAAAAATGTGAGGAGAGGAATCAAGGAGATGTTTTTAGAAACGAGATGTCTTTTCCTCTGATCCTTCATCTGAAGCATCCAATCAGCAGCTGATTTCTGATGATGGGGCGTGTCTGTTTATAAAAGACTTCTGGAAAGAACACTCTCTTGTTTCCTAACTCCTCCTTCCTCAGAGCAGATATAAGAATCTCTATGGACATTTTCGATCATTGCTCAGCTGGGAAGTCAGTCCGTTGAATGATCATATACTGTAAGTGACTTTGGCTGTCTTCACAGTTTCCTTGTCTAGCACAACAGACCTATGTAATTAAATTAGATTAAAATTTACATATAAAAAACCACCATGCTTTCGTCTGTCATCCTCTCTGGCTATGATTGGATTTGACTGATGTCCTAGTTAAAAGCAGGGAGCAAAATTTCTGCAAACTGCCTCTGAAGAAGCAATAGCAGTGGAAATGACATGATGGCGTGTGTTTGACTGTGTGTGTACTGCATATGTGGTAAAGATTTTCCTGTGTATGTTTTCATTAAGTCCTTGGGTGAATCGCTTAAAGCACACCTACCAATGGTATGAGGGGAGAATTATCACAGCTGCCTGAGAGGAAATGCAGCCAACACATTTGCAACACTTTTCCTATGACCACAGTTTATTTAGAAATAGCTTTTTTGCTGGTTTGGTGTTAACTAGTTTATTTTAAAAATGTAATTTCTATGCTTTGTCTCTCTTTGGCTCACAGGGAAATTTCCCCTTGAGGCAAATACAGTTTTCACTCTCCTTCTATCTGTCTCTTTCTCTGTCAGTATGGTGGAGGTCCTCGGGCAGTCACGGCTGTGTCCAGTGGTGTTCCTGAGGCCCCTCGTCTGGAGCTGATGGAACAGGATTCCAAAGACTCGGCTCAGAGCAGCAGCACCTCTTCCAGCTCTGAAATCCAGCCAGAGTACAATGTAAGATATGTGTGTGTGTGTGTGCCTTTGTATTACTTACATTATGAGGACCGAAACCTGTTAACACACTCACATTGGACTTGGGCATCCTTGTGGGGACCAGAAGCTAGTTCCCACCACGAAATTACTGAATTTTAGGGTGACAACATGGTTTAGTGTTAGGATAAGGTTAGATGAGGGTCAGGGTTAGACAAGTAGTGGTTGTGGTTAAGTTTAGGTCTACAGGAAATGAATGTAAGTTAATGTAAGGTCCCCACAAGGAATAAAAACACAGCATGTGTGTGTATGTGTATCTGTGTCTGCTGGCGACACTGATAAATGTGCATATAGAAGAGGAAGGAATGAAGGTGAGAGAATTAGGTGGGCGACAGGACCAGAAAGTAGACATACATCCATCTATAGGGGCATATAGATGACTTGGAAGATCTTCAAAAAAAAGAATGAAAAGGAAACAAGCGTATGCAGGTGCCAGACATGTTTAAAAATGCATTTAGTTTACTTTTTGCATATTTGTATTATTATATTATGTTTTTTAACTGAAGTTTTTTTAGATTCTAGAAATGGGAAGTACATTTTCCAAGTGTGAATGTGCTGGCATTTGGTGGCATCAATGTCCCACGGCCAAATTGAAAGTGGAAATAGGAAAGAGATTTTCACCACTCCTCATGCATACTTCTTCCCATCCCGACCTAACGAGATACTTAACATATTTATTACAGATGGTTGCCAAATTTGTGTTCTGGAAGGGAAATCAAGTTTCAAGTGATGACATAAGTACACACCAGCTCTGAGTGACTCAGCAAAACATTTTTTGCCTATAGGTGGCGCTACTTCAGCATGATTTATATTACAAATCATGAGTCAGATATTCTTTACATTTAGCACGATTCATCCTTTTGTAAAACTATGTTCTGCAGAATTTAGGTTTTCTAATCAAATGGTTAATGATCTATAATATTCATGTTTTAATTCAGGTCCATGTGAAAATCAAAATGATTTGTAGTGTTAATGCAGCAAAAGTAATGGATTGTGCTGCGATGGAAATTTGACTTCACAGAGTTTTACCTTGGAATTCAGATGCTGGAGCTGGGAATCACGTGAGATCTGAGTAACTATGTTTCAGTTTCAGTTAACCATAATACCAGTTCAAGACAGATTAGCCATTTTTAGCCATTATTAGCACTACCATTTTATAACAAGGTATTTTGTAGTATTTTGCACATACAAACAGTATAGCAACGTGTTCACAGATAGAAGTTAGACAGTACTGTATGTACGTCTGTTTCACTGAGACTCAAATAAGACACAAGGGCAAAATAACAATGTATCGCTACATCTTTTTACTGCTGATGCATCAAGCAACCATCTTGGATTTTGAGGTTGAGGTTGGTGTGGTTCTTCCGACTCTGTGGGAAATCTGACCTTAGGGGGCATTCCAGTTGAAATTTCTGACTGGGAACTTGGAAAATGTGACCTCCCAGTTGAAATGGAGTGCACCACCTAAAATGCAGGGGGGTTTTTTATGCATATACTGTATTTTAAAAGTCTCAAATGGAATTTACAGACATCAGAAATACACCTAGAAATCACTTTGAATCTTTCAGTCATAATGAGTAGAAGGAAAAGGTTAAGGAGGAGTAAAGGGAAAGAAAAACAAAGGGGCAGGCAGGGGAGAGAGATTATTCTAAAAAGGGGAAGTGAGGGGTTGGCACTGAGAGAAAGAGGAGCAGGGTAACTCCCATTACAGACCACAGAACCTCCTCCACCTGGCCTTGTGTTAGTGCAGGTGGCCACAAACACATTGTCTGGCTGTGTTTGCTCTGCATCAATAGTTTCATTCAGGTCATGATGGCCACTAGTCACCACAGCTGGGCCTGTGTGTGTGTGTGTGTGTGGAGGGGGGGTGCATATACTGATCTGCATGTGAGCATGTCTTCCTCCCCATGTCGCTACACTTCAGCGTTTACCTGTGCATGCATGGCGTCTCATAGAACATGTGTGTCTTGGTGTGAACTCAGTGGAGCATAGCATTCTTCAGTGGAATCAGACTCCATTACAAAGCCTGTGGGCTTTTTCTTTAGGCAAACTGAAAGATCACATAGCCTGGGCTCTCTGGGATTGCAAGCATGTAAAGCTATTTCACTCATAAACACATAACTTTCCAAAGAAAAAAGAGGAGCAAAAAAACAAAACAAAAAAAGAAACGGTCATTTCAAGTATTATCAGTGATTTTGGACATTTCTTTTAATCGTTCTGCACATGAAAAATTGAAAAGCAAACAAAGACACATCGTTTGCTTTGCGGAAAAGTAACACGAGCATATAGACAACAGTGCATTGTCAGACTGGTGCTAGCAAAGAAGATCATTCAGAATCTTTTATGGTGATATTTTCATTGATCTACTCAGCTTTTTCTCTTAGCAGATTTTTGTTTGACTTCTTACTCTCTTCTCTTCTTTTCACCTTCCCTCACCTTTGATCCTTTCCATTTAATTGCTGAAGAATTTTTTTAACTGTGTTAAACCGGAGAATGAATTTCCTCCAAAATCTTGATCCCCTCATTCTAGTTTTAGCTGCATTTTAATTTTAGTTGTAGATACTCGATCAGCTTCCCCCCATTTCTCTAGTTTTTTCTATTTTTACAATCTTTGTCCCAGCAGAGAAGAAACTAATGTTTCTTTACTCTATAACTGGAAGGCGTGTTCAGCTATTGCATGATACAGATATCGTACAGAATTTTGTCTGGTGTCAATCTGACTCTCGCTCTGTTAAGTTCAGTCTCTCTCTCTTCTGCCATGCACTCATGTCTCCTCCTCTTTTCATCAAGACAACCAGACAAAAAGATCAGAACTGATGAAGCCTCTTGGATGAGAGGTGAAACATCTTCGACCTAGAAATCTAGTCCAGTTGATTTTTTTCTAAGGTTTTTTTTCAGCAGACAAAAAGATATTGCTGTCACAATGTTTCCGGCACCTGAACCGTTACAGTATGAAACAGAGAATTTTCCAAAGATTGTCAAGTCAAATTGATCTAACCCAGTTTCCTTTTCTCTACACCTTGACACACAGCAAAGCAACGGGCTATCTCTCTATGTTATATTAAATCAGATGTTTTCTCTGCTTCTGTGTCTTTCTGTGCTTAAATAAGACATTTTTTCCTCTGCCTCCTACACATCTCTCCTACATCCAGGACAACAAGGGTTTTGGCATCGGTGAGCTGGTGTGGGGGAAGATCAAGGGATTTTCTTGGTGGCCTGGCATCGTAGTGACTTGGCGTGCCACGGGCAAGCGTCAGGCTAACCACGGTATGAGGTGGCTGCAGTGGTTTGGAGATGGCAAGTTCTCTGAGGTGAGGAGAGAAGGAGCAGTCAGACTGAAAATAACAGTTGGTATATCTTGAATTGTGTTTGACTCCATGTTTGCGTACGCAGGTGTCAGCAGACAAACTGGAATCCATCACTGCCTTCCCCAAGTTCTTCAGCCAGGCATCTTATACCAAGCTGGCCTCCTACCGCAGGGCTATCTTCCAAGCACTGGAGGTAAGCTTCACGCTTTATTAGTCTTAACATCTCTGTCTGCTAAAACTCAGAGGAACATTTCTGGCTGGTGTCCCCACTAACATTTACCGCATGTAGGAATCTGCTGTTCTAAAAGGGAGTTTCATCTGTTTTTTGAACTTTTGCACCACCTTTCAGAAAGCAACTGTAAACAAATCTAGGACACATTTTGTAAATTAATGAATCAATTTCTGAAGAAAGAAAAATAAACTATCAGAGTTGAACAGCGACATCATTTGACATCATTTCATAAAAAGTTATGCAACTTTTTTTTAAATACTGGCAACTTCTGAATCAAGTCCTGCTCAGTTTGTTGTAATAAAACGTTGAAACCCTAAGAGAGGTTCTCCTGGTGCAACAATATTTAAACAGGATGGATGCATAACTAAGGCTAACATAAAGTACTATGAACCATTGTGAGTGTTGTGATATAAGTAGTACACAGATATAATTGGTGGTCATTTGCATTGTGACAATCTAAAAGTCAGAACTTGATGATATAAAGCAACAGCACGGAGATATAATAACTGCTTTGTGAGCAGATTTTCATCTGAGACACAATCGGTGAATTGTGTTGTTTTATGAGATCCAGACCATTAGGAATCAGTTTTTAAATGAAATGAGAGGACAAACAACAAGGATTAGTGTGTGTGTTCTTGTATTTACTACACAGTGAGGACATTTTGGTTGGTCCTCACTTTCTGAAACAGCTTTTTGAAGGTCAAGATTTGGTTTTAGGATTCAGGTTAGAATTAGATTTAGTTTAAGGTTAGGTGTTAGGCATTTAGTTCTGATGGTTAACGTTAGGGTAAGGGGCTAGGGAATGCCTTATGTCAGCGAGTGTCCTCACAAAGATAGAAATACTAGTATATTGGTGTGTGCATTCTTGTTTTTATGTAGTCGTGGGGTCTGAAATCCAGGAGTTAATATCTTTGGGGGCCTGGTAGTGTCAGAACGGGTACTGGTGGACCCAATGTACTCACACACACCGGGAGTGGAACACAAAAGGAGTTTATTGGATAACAAAGGTAAAGTTACTGGGTACAGGAGAGGCAAGGCAGATGCAGAGCAGGCAGTACTGAAGAAGCAGGTGAACGAGGAGAATGAGGAAGACAAGGAAGGAGATGGCTGGGTCACAGGAATGGAGGGGAGTATGCTACACAGGTAAGTTGGGAGAGTGGCATCTCATGGGAGGACAAGGAAGATGAGGTTTGATTGCAAGACGGACGTGAGGTCTCCACACAGGTAGGTTGGAGCAGTTAAATAGGACGACGAATACGCACAGTCTCAGAGTAGTTCCAGAGTTCAGGAGCCAGGATCTGTACAGGAATAAATACACGGGAGCACGGGAGAGTTCACTAACAAACCAGTGGGGAAATAATGGAAAAGGGCGTATATATGGGAAGCTGAACCAGGAGGTGGATGTGACTCTGGCTGAAATACACTGGCTGGGACATGACAGGCAGGGAAAGACAGGGAAAACCAACAGAAAAACAGGAAGCATAAGACTGAACCACAACAGGTAGTCTACTTGAGGGGACGGTAGGCTGTGTCCTGAGTAGGATGAGTAGTTAGTTGAATTTTAGGAAAATTACAGGGTATAAAGTCAGAGCAAGTGTCGGCTTTGGTCAATGTTAGGGTAAGTTTCCTGGAAATGAATGTAAGTCTATGTATGGACGCTGTAAGTGACGAACATAAGTTTGTGTGTCTGTTTGTGGAGGTGTTAGCAGCTGATTATGTGACATCTCACATGCCTCTGGAGCGAGACTCGTGCTCATGTCTGTACTGGGCATGTTATCACTGGCGCATTGGAAGCACTTAGCGTATAAAAAGGGCACAGAGAAGCCTACAGAAACACCTTGGAGAAGGGGAAACTACAGTTTATATCTCTGACACAGTACATGATGAGGGAATTACTGGCTACACATGAAATACATCTGTATGTACAGTGTTTCCAACTCATGGTCAAAACACACTTCAAAAAGAACCGTGTGCTCAGTAGAACTGATGTTATAGACGTTGCTTCTGTTACCTATTGCACCTGTTTACATTTGGAGAAGTACAAATATTACACGTCATTTTTAGGTGGAGGTTTGCTTTTAAAAAACGAGAGAAAGATGGAAACTGTAAAACTTTAATACAGTGTTTTATTTTTATCACAATAAAATTTTTCATTAAGGATCATTTTTCATTAAAGTTACAAAAATGTCTGTGAAGTCTGTCAATTAGATTTTTTAGAAAGAAAGAAAAATGGGATTGGCAGGTCAGACTTAAAAAAAAATTGGAAATCGGAGTTGGCCAAAAGATTGCAATTGGTGCATTTCTAGTTTTTTATAATAACGCTCTTTCAATTAGCCTTCAAAATTGGTCACCTCTCAACAGATAATAGACCTTGTGCTAGTAGTTTGTCCACTCAATCCTGTTTGTGCTGTCTGATATAGCCTAAAACATGGGTAAAACACCGACATGTCTCAGCACTTTGTCTTTCACTGTACATCAGTCCTTTTACATTTTTCTTTCTTTTCTGACACTTTTCACTTCAGTTTTCATCTTTCATTCTCATCTGTGGTAGTTTTTCAGTGGTGCATATTTTAGAGGGAGACTGTTATTTCAGTGTTTATCCCTCTGTCTGAATGAGTGTTTATGTGTGACTGCTTAAAGACAGCCAGCTGACAGATGTTTCTGTCAGTTAAGCGTAATTAGTGTAGAAGCTGAGCTGCAGGCCTCTTCCTGGTGCTGTTTCCATTTCTCTTCTTGTGGCCTCTGGGTTTGGTCTGCCTTGTTCACCTCTTCTTCTCTGCCTGTCAGTCTCTTGTCTCCGTGCTCTGATTGTAACAAATCCTGTCAGAATGATGCATCTTTACATGGGGTTCCACTACTTTAAACATGATACTGATTGACCTAAATTAGTTGATTATAATTAAAGGTCAACTTTCAACCACGATCTGTTACCACCAAGTTAATGCTGATGACTGAGTCATAATGTCACCTTATTTTGCCTGTTAAAACATGAAACCTGTTGGCCTAATTGGCACGTAGCTGTAAAAGGTCAATGGGTGAAATTGTTTAACTCCAGTTTGATTTTTAGGATACTGCGATAAACTTTCATCATTAACTTTTGAAATGAGAGGACAAACAACAAGGATTAGTGTGTGTGTTCTTGTATTTACTACACAGTGAGGACATTTTGGTTGGTCCTCACTTTCTGAAACAGCTTTTTGAAGGTCAAGATTTGGTTTTAGGATTCAGGTTAGAATTAGATTTAGTTTAAGGTTAGGTGTTAGGCATTTAGTTCTGATGGTTAACGTTAGGGAATGCCTTATGTCAGCGAGTGTCCTCACAAAGATAGAAATACTAGTATATTGGTGTGTGCATTCTTGTTTTTATGTAGTCGTGGGGTCTGAAATCCAGGAGTTAATATCTTTGGGGGCCTGGTAGTGTCAGAACGGGTACTGGTGGACCCAATGTACTCACACACACCGGGAGTGGAACACAAAAGGAGTTTATTGGATAACAAAGGTAAAGTTACTGGGTACAGGAGAGGCAAGGCAGATGCAGAGCAGGCAGTACTGAAGAAGCAGAACACGAGGAGAGGAAGACACAGAGCTGGTAATGGTTGGAGGGATGACTTACAGGTGAACGAGGAGAATGAGGAAGACAAGGAAGGAGATGGCTGGGTCACAGGAATGGAGGGGAGTATGCTACACAGGTAAGTTGGGAGAGTGGCATCTCATGGGAGGACAATGAAGATGAGGTTTGGTTGCAAGACGGAGGTGAGGTCTCCACACAGGTAGGTTGGAGCAGTTAAATAGGACGACGAATACGCACAGTCTCAGAGTAGTTCCAGAGTTCAGGAGCCAGGATCTGTACAGGAATAAATACACGGGAGCACGGGAGAGTTCACTAACAAACCAGTGGGGAAATAATGGAAAAGGGCGTATATATGGGAAGCTGAACCAGGAGGTGGATGTGACTCTGGCTGAAATACACTGGCTGGGACATGACAGGCAGGGAAAGACAGGGAAAACCAACAGAAAAACAGAAAGCATAAGACTGAACCACAACAGGTAGTCTACTTGAGGGGACGGTAGGCTGTGTCCTGAGTAGGATGAGTAGTTAGTTGAATTTTAGGAAAATTACAGGGTATAAAGTCAGAGCAAGTGTCGGCTTTGGTCAATGTTAGGGTAAGTCTCCTGGAAATGAATGTAAGTCTATGTATGGACGCTGTAAGTGACGAACATAAGTCTGTGTGTCTGTTTGTGGAGGGACCTCTGAGACTATTACAGTGCAGGTGCATTTATACGGAGACTTGATTACACACAGGTGGATTCTGTTTATCATCATTAGTCATTTAGGTCAACATTGGATCATTCAGAGATCCTCACTGAACTTCTGGAGAGAGTTTGCTGCACTGAAAGTAAAGGGGCTGAATAATTTTGCACGCCCAATTTTTCAGTTTTTTATTTGTTAAAAACGTTTGAAATATCCAATAAATTTCGTTCCACTTCATGATTGTGTCCCACTTGTTGTTGATTCTTCACAAAAAATTACAGTTTTATATCTTTATGTTTGAAGCCTGAAATGTGGCAAAAGGTCGCAAAGTTCAAGGGGGCCGAATACTTTCGCAAGGCACTGTATCTTATTTTTAATATCTTTCTAAGAGGTGCATTTATGGTCAAGCTTTTGACAAGTTTTATTTCATTTGTCATCCTGATTTCTAGATTAATATATGAATTTATTTTTAGAAGAACCAACTTTCATGTGATTATGATTTGACATGCATTTTATTTTATTTTATTTGTATTTTTTTTGGCGGGTGTATTTCTCTTAAAACAAAAGCCTTACAAAGTCTCAAATTTGGGTTAATTTAAGCCTACAGATACACGGTAGATATATTTTTATCTAATTAATATTGGTCTGTCAGTCAACCGTTTGTTACAAATAACACTCATCAGTTCTACATTAAATTTGGTTGGAACCTGTTTCCCCAGCTGTCTATCAATCCTGTTTTTGATTTCAACTCCGTTCCATTAGCAGTTTCTCTTCTTGTCTTTTATTTTTACAACTTTATGCAATTTTTATTACATTGCCTGTATGCAGTTAAAGATTTGATCTACACTTCCTTTCACACCTAAAGCTGCCACCATATCTCTTAGTATTGTTTTGCTGCCACACTTCTCTCTGTTTTTCTCTCAGATGGCCAGTTCCCGGGCAGAGAAGACTTTTCCTTCCTGTGAGTCAGACAATCCAGAGGACCAGGTAAAACCCATGCTGGACTGGGCCAACGGTGGCTTCCTGCCCAAAGGAGAGGAGGGACTCAAACCTACATACAACACTAGTAAGCAATGCAGCAGATGCTCAGAGGGTCTTGGTCTTTACCTCACAACAAGCTGCATATTTTGTGCCTCCTACTTGGTTGTTTTCTGGGAAACACTGTAAGAGTCTAAGTGATCTGTTTGTGTGTCCCCCTGCAGACAGTAACCCTCTGGATCACCAGGTCCTCGACCTATCCCTACCAGACTACTTCCCCACAGCGAAGCGGCCCAAAGTCAGTCTCTGTAAGAACAAGGGCCCCCCTGAGGAGACTTGCAGCAGAGGTAGAGGTCAAAGTTCAAGGAGTTTTTTTTTATTGCAAATTGAGTTTTTCTGATTCTGAAAGTTCCAAATTGAAAAAAAAAGGATTATCATTTGGCATTAATATAGTTTTACAAAGTATAACAGTACAGTTATAGTATGTGCTACAAATCATTTTTGAAAGCCATGAGCCTAAGTATTTTTCCTTCAGTTTATATCCTGATTTTTGTAACAAGATTTGATAAGATTTGAGTGTTTTCAGTAAAAGTTGTTACCAAGTTTACATTTGCATAAACCTTTATTTTACTCATTTGAAAATACTGGTGTCAGTAGGGATATGCAGGTATTAGTGTCTCAGCTTTATGTTTGTTAAAAGTATGAAAAGGAGCAAAAATGACAACTGTGGAATTGGTTTAGTACTTTACATTTGTGTTAGTTTCTTTTGTTTTGTTAGTGGTATTATTTGGTTGAGAGTACTGAGGAGGGCAGTTATTTAAATTTGGCTGAATACTGACAAAAAGCACATTTGTGCAGGGAAGTTTTCATGCATTTTAACACTGTCCCCTTTTCTCTCAGAGCAAATGGTGAATGAAGTTCTGAAAAATAAAAGAAATATAGAAGGTAAACTTGTGCACTTTCAAATCGTGTGGTTCTGTGTTTTTGTGAATTGATTTGTGAATATTAGCTATCATTTCACTTTGCAGCTGTGCTTCTGTGTGTGTGTGTGTGTGTTGACAGAGTTTTGTCTCTCTTGTGGAAACATGAGAGTAGCAACCTTCCACCCGCTGTTTGAAGGAGGCTTGTGCCAAACCTGCAAGGTACAGTGATAAAAATGCATTTGTTTTTTTAGCTCCTCTCATTGTCAGAGTGGTGAAAGCTTTTCTAAACAACAGGAACATACTGTAATAATAATTATGATAAGCACGAGTATAAAGATGAGTAAGAACCAAAATGTTTGGATACTTCACCTAAAGGAATACATTCTCCTGCAACTGGACTACTGGTTTTTATGGGGTTCCAACAGTTTGTACTGATGCCAATAAAATAATACTACCAGTAACTCATATTCAGTATTTTCATTATTAATCTTAAACTGGATTTAATCAGGTACTCTCACTGAGATCTCTTTTTCAAGAGAGACCTGAGAACAAGAAACTTTAATAGTCAGAAAACCCATTCACAGAACCGGACCAAAATGTCAACACATCCAGACGCAAAATCAGTAAAAACAGTCACATGAATCACAAAACATTAGATAAATACTTTAAAACTGCCCTGAGAAATTTTAAAAAATCTAACTTAAGGGAAGATTGTAGTTCATTCCATTTAAAAGGTGCATAGTACCTAAAAACTTTTTTTTGCTAAGGTTAGTGGGTAAATGTGTGACAGCTGAGGATATATAGTTTCTGGATCGAATATTGCAGTTATATGATTTCAATGAGAGAAGAGATATGAGGTAGTCTGGGAGCTGTAGGTCCATCCAGAAGTCTATTTGATTAGTCATAAAACCAGTCATGTCAAACAAATAATCATGGCATAATAATATTAAATCATAGGAATACAGGCATTACTGTATGCATGAAATAAGCAATATTAAGTTTCAGTGGTGAAGTACCTGTCTGTGTTATACTAAAATTATCATCAGTCTCTAAACTTACTACTGACTTTATTCCTGTTTTTGTTGCCAACCAGTGAGGTTGGATTGGTGGACATTTCCAAATGAGAGCAGTTTTTAGAATAAAGCCTGATGTTTTCATGAGTTCCTGGAGGTGGCCCACTGATCATCTTTGTGAAGCATTCAGGCGGTCCTTGTTAGGGGACTTTTTTCTGGCAGACTTATTCACATCATAACAGGGAAAAGCAAAAATGACGCTGAACATGAACACCTTGAGGAAGGAGGAGTGTTAGGTGTACCTAATATATCAACAACTGAATGCATGGTTGAAGAGGATTGTTTTTTAAATTACAACAGGCGTGGCTGATGTACTGCTTTATTACACCGGATGTGTGAAGTTGTGTCTTTGTTTTCTGTGCTTGTATGTGCATGTTAGGACGTGTACTTGGAGATGTCCTACATGTATGATGATGACGGTTACCAGTCTTACTGTACCATCTGCTGTGGAGGTCGAGAGGTTCTGCTCTGCGGCAACGCTAACTGCTGCAGGTCAGACACACACACACACGCACACACACACACACATATAAAGAAACAGGAAATGCACTGTATTAAATACTCCTACTATGTCGATATTTATTTATGTCCGGTCACCCCCTCAACATTTGTCCCTTCTCCGGCAGGTGTTTCTGCGTGGACTGTCTGGATATCCTGGTCAGTCCTGGAGCATCTAACAGTGCACGGTATGTGGACCCATGGCGATGCTACATGTGCCAGCCGCTGTTGCAGTATGGTGCCATCAAGCGGCGGCATGACTGGAGTCTCAAGCTGCAGGAGTTCTTCGCCAATGACAATGGACAGGAATTTGTGAGTCACTTTGACTTTTAGAAAGGCGTTTTATATAAGATTGGGCAAACATTTAATGGTCTCTGTGACTAATCTTGAATGTTAGAGCAGTAGGACTAATGTTTTTTTGTTTTGTATGTATCGACGTGTATGTTTTTATTGTATATGTTACATTTTGTGCCCACACTACAGACCAGTTTCAGTTTGGGTTGATGAGGTTCCTCAAAGAATCTGTACCTCTCTCAGCTACTTGCAGGAGGTCAGCACAATAAAAACAACCCAATTCAGTCCAACAGCTCTGCTTAAGATACAAACATTTTAAGGTTTTCACTATTTAGTGTTTTTCAGAAAATGTATCAATAAGTTGAATCAGAAAGTTGTGTATAAGATCACTGCTGTGGTAGCGTTTCCATGGTGGTTTTGTACTGGATTCCTTTTCTGTGTAACATTTTAAAAAGAATGAGCAGAGAAGGTCATTACGCTTCCAGTAATGAAAACAAGAAAATATAATGTTTTGTAGTATATACTGGTAATCCCATTTTTCATGTTCATGTTGCTTGAGAAACAAAGACACTGAAGAGCTTTAAATACAGTGATGACTCCTGTGACACTGACTAAAGTAATATGTGAGACTTTTGAAAAGTATGTCTTTTATGTGCAGTATGGTGTAATGTTTTTCTTCACTTCAGCCTAAACACAAACACAAGCTGGGTTTGTAGCTTCTTACCCTTTTGACCATTTCTTGTTACATAAGATTAACACTCAGATGCCCAAGTTGTGATTTACTGTAATGTCTTTATTTTCCAGGAGAAACCAAAGATTTACCCAGCAGTCCCTGCAGAGCAGAGACAACCAATCAGAGTCCTTTCCCTGTTTGATGGCATTGCCACTGGTGAGGATGAGTGTGTTTGTGTGTGAGAGAGAATGATAAGTGACTATGGATATTTGCAATTTAGCAAAGTCACAATAGAAAATATCTTGATACCATTGTGGTACTATGACAGTATCTGCATATGGTTATTTCAGTAGTATAACTGCGTTCAGGTCACAGAATTTGAAATAGACTTAGCGATGCGCCATTGTGGACTTTTAGAGCTGTTGTGTGGCAGCATATCAGTTTTCCCGTTTCAAGAAATGACACAGCGGAAAGTAAACTGGTGAACAATTAGCAAATTCTGCTGGACAAAAGCAATAGTAGCCCCATTTAGGAGGTAGACAGATCTTGATATCTCTTGCAGAAACAGTCAGAACACAACTGCACACAACACTTTGACAAAGATGGACAAACAAATCGGATGCACATATGTAAAAACAACTACATAGGAACCACCCTTACACCCTTACAGTATTTTCTCTTGAAAAAGTAGTCCATGATGTTTGGAAACACCTCCAGAAAGGGACAAATCTCTTGTTTATTTTGTTTTTCTAGCGGTTATGTTTTTTATATGGTCTTACTTCATATGTTATGTTTTTTTTAATTGCTTTACTGACTGGAGGTCACTCTAAAATTTCGCTGTACGTGTTACAGTGACAATAAAGGATTATCTTATCTTATCTAAAATTCACCTATATGTGGCTTTTCCAAGAGTATTTTAGCATCATCTTCTCATTCTGGTGCACCAAGCAGCAATTTGCCCAGTACTGCCTCTGGTGGTCTGCTGTGAGTGTGTCTTGTTTTGCTTACAAGATCCAGCTGCTATGATAATATATTATTTTATCTATTTTATAAAAGGATTGCTTCATTGTATTTTTTGATTTGCATTTGTACAAACAGTTCAGTCATTCAGTGCCAGTGACGATTCATGCCAATCTTCTGCACATCTGTAGGTCATGGTCGGCCACTTTTAATAAAGAAGGAAAACAGAAGTACTTAGAGATAAATGGAAAATCATACAAAAATGTTTTTATTATTTAGTAAAGGGCATTTTCTCACCTTTTTTCTTCATTTTGGAATATTATGATAAATATACTGTTGTAGACATTTTATCATGGCAACATCATACCAGGAGTTTTTGGTATTGTTACATCCCATTAAGAGACAGTAAATTAAAGCATGTGTCTGATGTATTGACTACCACTCTGCATTTCATTCCTCTACAATGAATTTGTATCTCTATTTCTAGGCTACCTGGTTCTAAGGGACCTGGGTTTTAAGGTGGGCCAGTATGTGGCATCAGAGGTGTGTGAGGATTCCATCTCAGTGGGTGTTGTCAGGCATGAAGGAAAGATCCAGTATGTCCATGATGTCAGGAACATCACCAAGAAAAATGTAAGGAAGAAAATAATTTGTTTTCTAAATTGCTCAGTTTTTGTCCACAGTGTCATCCCCTTGAATATCTAAAACACTAGCTTTTACAAAGGATTTGACCAACTTAAATAAGTATAATAAGTAAGTAAAACTCAGAATTGAGAATTAGTTAATGGTATTCTTAAAAGTAAGTATTACTTAAATCAGATCAAATATACCAGATCAAAATGGTTTACTAGGGCTACATAGAAGCAGTTGGAAGCTTTTCCTACCCTACCCCAAAAAATGTAGCTGAAAACATGACATATGAATTGTTTCAGTTGTCCAGTATACTGTACATTTTATACTATTGGTGAAAACAAATTGAGTATAAAAAAAAAATATTATTGAAGGAATTACTTTAACATGTACAAACACAAAATGATTGTTCGAAAGCAAATCTGGGCTAATTATTGTAGAAAATAGTTAGTAGTATTTGTTCTGAAACAAAACTGCATTTAAGTGTGTATCTTAAGGTCTTTTCACATATAGAGCAACACAAATAAATTATTTCTTTTTGAAGGCAATTTAAATGCACCACATATATACACATGTAACGTAACACAAAAATGAAATTTGAAGTTCTAAAAGGTCGCACTATAAAAGTCCATATGAAGCGATGTTGACCAGCAGATGCAGGCTTTGCTAAATACAAGGAGTGCATCCTATATCGATAACGTTAAAAAAAATCAACCTTGGGGTGTAAAAAATTAATGCAGCTTTTCGCTCAGCAATATTCTGTCAATGATGTGCAAGGGTTCCTTGAGAGAATATTGATTCGAAAATTACTGACGTGTCAAAAGTGTATGAAAATTTAATCTCCAGTGTGAAAAGACCTTTAGATGAGATTTTAGCACAAACAGCATGAAACACAATAACCTTCTGAAACTTTTGAAATGACCATTTTTGGTGTTTAGTTGCTGATTAAGCTGAATTTAAGAAGCTGCTTCTAGACAGGACAGCTCAGGCTTTCAAAGAAACTGCACCACAAACAGGTCTAAACAGACAGGACCGATCCACTTACCGATCTTTATTCCAGTCCACAGCTTGAGCTTAACCATGAACCCTGACTTAACATGAGACATGTCACTAATCCATATTTCACTCCACATCTTACCATTAACCCGTGACAACTTTAGTCTGTAGTCAAGAATCTTTATTGTCATTATGCATAGCACAATGACATTTTTTCCATCAGCTCTCGGCTTAAAAGACACATTATTTATACACATCATAACACACTATTGTACAAGTCAATATAAAACAATGAGCAAATAAAAAAGGGACGTATGGGATCTAATCAGGTCAGCAACAAAGACACACCTAGTGAGCAAATAACATCAGCTGCGGGTTTGAATAAAATGTTGTTTGATTGGAGATATTTTAGTCTTGAAATGCCAAAAAGCAAGATGGCAACTTGCTTCTCCTGATTCTCTACCGCTGAGTTACTGTTTTGGGCACAACTCACGCCAGTACAACAATTAATAAACAGACTATCTGAACTTTTGGTACAGCTCTCTTGCCCTCTGCTCCTGCTCTTACACACTTCTCCCAGCACCCTCCTTGCACAACTAGTCAAATCCCACCCCTAACCCATAGCAACCACCCCAGTTGCTAACAACAAATAAGAACAGTACAGTGCTCAACTAAATACGGCTGGTGATTTTACAGTATCTCTGGAAGCACAACAATTTATCAACATCAGAACATAACAGTAATAACTCACATTATTTATGCCCTAATGTTAGCTATTTACTGACGTGTCAAAAGTGTATGAAAATTTAATCTCCAGTGTGAAAAGACCTTTAGGTTAGATTTTAGCACAAACAGCATGAAACACAATAACCTTCTGAAACTTTTGAAATGACCATTTTTGGTGTTTAGTTGCTGATTAAGCTGAATTTAAGAAGCTGCTTCTAGACAGGACAGCTCAGGCTTTCAAAGAAACTGCACCACAAACAGGTCTAAACAGACAGGACCGATCCACTTACCGATCTTTATTCCAGTCCACAGCTTGAGCTTAACCATGAACCCTGACTTAACATGAGACATGTCACTAATCCATATTTCACTCCACATCTTACCATTAACCCGTGACAACTTTAGTCTGTAGTCAAGAATCTTTATTGTCATTATGCATAGCACAACGAAATTTTTTCCATCAGCTCTCGGCTTAAAAGACACATTATTTATACACATCATAACACACTATTGTACAAGTCAATATAAAACAATGAGCAAATAAAAAAGGGACGTATGGGATCTAATCAGGTCAGCAACAAAGACACACCTAGTGAGCAAATAACATCAGCTGCGGGTTTGAATAAAATGTTGTTTGATTGGAGATATTTTAGTCTTGAAATGCCAAAAAGCAAGATGGCAACTTGCTTCTCCTGATTCTCTACCGCTGAGTTACTGTTTTGGGCACAACTCACGCCAGTACAACAATTAATAAACAGACTATCTGAACTTTTGGTACAGCTCTCTCGCCCTCTGCTCCTGCTCTTACACACTTCTCCCAGCACCCTCCTTGCACAACTAGTCAAATCCCACCCCTAACCCATAGCAACCACCCCAGTTGCTAACAACAAATAAGAACAGTACAGTGCTCAACTAAATACGGCTGGTGATTTTACAGTATCTCTGGAAGCACAACAATTTATCAACATCAGAACATAACAGTAATAACTCACATTATTTATGCCCTAATGTTAGCTATATTTTAAATGGTAAATGTGAAATCTTGCAAAACCAAAGCTACGTGTTTATTTCTAGCCCAAAAGTGGAGATTTGTAAATGTGCAATAATTTGGAGAAGAGTATGTCCTTGGCCTCTGACCATCTAGTGGTTGCACTTATACTTCACTACTCATATTTAATATTGTGTTTATTAGTGTTCGTTGTTTTATTGCAATGAAAGAGCTCTTGTACTGGAATCAGCAGTTGTGTATCGGAATCGGATCAGAGCTGACAAAATGTGGATTGGCCCATCTTTACTTTTTACCCCACTATATGAATTTGAAAGCTTTAGTTCTTTTGCAGATAATACAAAATATAATCAACAAATATTTTGTATTATTGTTGATTAAGCTATCCAGCAGTAAGTGCAACTGGCTCCATGTTTACCAGCTACAACATTAACTTTATGCTTACATATTAGTATACCTATAATTTTAATCTAATGGGTTATGATAATGAAATGGACCATCCTGCATAGTGAGTACTTTCACTTTTGGTAATTTGCTATATTTTAATATTAATTCTTCTACTTTTACTGTCTTAAAATGCAGGACTTTTAACCAAATATTTCTTAACTGGTAGTGCTACTTTTACTTAAGTAAAGGATTTGACTGTTTCTTCTCTTACTGCTTGTTGGTTTAATTGGTACAAAAACAGATATGTAAAAACAAGAAGTTATGGTTTTATTTTGTGACCGTCTACCCAGTATTTGTGTGTAGCATCTCCTCTGGTGGTCTGCCAGCCTCACTGTGATGAAATGGCTCCAGGAAAATGCTGGATGTAACTCCCTAAAAACCACAAATGGCTGTTTTTTACATATATATTTATAAATGAGTTGCGTCATCTTCTGACTCCACGTCCATATTTAATACAACATCAGTGGTATAAATGTAACTCTCAGAAAGAAAGCAAATGGGGGTATTTCCTAACATATGCACTGTTTCATTAAAAAACATTTTATTCATAGAACATCTCTCTCTCTCTCTGACACACACACACACACACTCCCACATACATGCACCAGAGGCTGCAGCTGCAGTGACATGGTTTAGGGCAGAGGACAAAGAGTAGCTTCATCATCTGCAAATCCCCTCAGGAACCTTCTCACGTGATAGCTACTGTGTGTGTGGCCTTGTTTTTTTATACTTGTGAGGACCCCAAACCGGGAGCCCATTAACAGTGTGGGAGCTTGCCTTCTTCATGGGAACCGGAAGCTGGTTCCACACAAAGTAAACTGAATTTTAGAGAGGTGACTTGGTTTAAGGTTAGAGTTATGGTGAGGTTATGGTTACAGTTAGTCAAGTAGTGGTTATGGTTAAGCTTAGAGTAAGCCTCCTTGAAATGAAAGTCAATGTAAAGACCTGCTAAGTGACAAAAACAAGGGTGTGTGTGTGTTCTTGTACTTGCTACACAGTGAGGACTAAAGCTTGGTTTTAGGGTTCAGGTTAGAATTAGGTTTAGGTTAGGGTTAGGCATGTATAGTCATGGCTAAAAATATTGTCACCCCTGCATTTCTGTCAGATAACGCACCACTTCTCCCAGACAATTGTTGCAATCACAAAGTGTCTGCTATTCTCATGTTTATTTCTTTTGTTTGCATTGGACCAACACAAAAACGCTGAGAAAAGCCAAATCTGATACAGATACATCTGATACATTCCACACAGAGCTCCAAAAATGGGCTGGTTGAGTCAACTTTCCCCCATTTTAACTGGTTGTCGGTGTGATTTCTATGTTGCCAGCACCTGTTGGTTGCTACAGGTGAGTTTCACTACAAATTAAAGCAGCATCACATGCTTGCAGTACAGCTGCTGTGCTGGCCCACATCCAGAGCAGTATACCGGACACCCTGGACCCCCTGCAGTATGCCTACCGACCCAATAGGGCCACCTCAGATGCCATCGCGGCTGCCCTTCACTATTCCCTTTCTCACCTGGAAAATGGAGACTCCTACATCAGGATACTCTTCATTGACTACAGCTCTGCCTTCAACACAGTTGTCCCCCACAAACTCATCCACAAACTGTCCACACTAGGTCTGCACCCCACCCTCTGTGATTGACTCCTGGACTTTCTGACTGGCAGGCCCCAGACTGTCAGGATTGGCAATAGGACTTCAGCCAGCATTGTTACAAACACTCTGTTAGGGTGACTCGAACACAGAAGTGAGTGAGTCACAAAAAATAGACGGACCCAGGTGGCTGACTTCGATGCAGACAGTGCTAGTTTATTTACAGTGCTGAAATATGTGACAAGAAATAAACAGGAGAGTAATACGGGGACCGGGTGTCGAGCTTCGGAGATGTACACAGTCAATGAAGGAGATGATGAGAAGAGGACCGGGCTGCGGACACTGGGACTCACTCCTGGGCTGGTCGTGGTGGATAGTACTGAAGAGAAATAGCAAGAGTACATACTGTAAGTAGTAGACTGTGCATCGACCTGCAGGGTGGTGATGAATCAGAGTGGAGGAGGTCCGTGGTGAAAACAGAGAGAGGGGAGTGAAAAAGTAGGTGCAGCCGGGCAAACCTGACACACTGGCACCCCACAGGGATGTGTCCTCAGTCCCATCCTCTACACCCTGTTCACCCACGACTGTGTTGCCTCCCACAAAGACAACATCATCCTAAAGTTTGCGGACGAAACCACAGTGATAGGTCGCATCACTGGCTGGGACGAAGCAGCCTACAGGAAGGAGGTGGCCGGTCTGGTGTCATGGTGCAGGGACAATAATCTCAGCCTCAACACGGACAAGATGTAGCAGATGATAGTGGACATGAGGAAGGAAAGGAGATCTCATCAGCCACTATTCATCCGGGGGCTCGAGGTGGAGAGGGTGAGCAGCTTCAAATAACTGGGCGTCCACATCAGTGAGGACCTCACTTGGACACTTAACACCATACAGCTGGTTATGCAGCGGCTATACCTCCTGAGGAGGCTGAGGAGGTTTGGCATGTCATCTAGGATCCTTTACAACTTCTACAGCTGCATCTTCAAGAGCATCCTGACCAGCTGCATCACTGTCTGGTACAGCAGCACTACTGCTATGGACCGCAAGCGCCTACAGAGAGTGATAAAGACTGCAAAGAAGATCACCAGGACTCCACTGCCCTTTCTGCAGAGCATTTACCACCACAGGGTGCATAGGAAAGCTGCCTCCATCCTCAAAGACCCCACCCACCCCCAGCACTGACTGTTCCGGTTGGAGGTTTAGAAGTGTGAAATGCAGGACTTCTAGACTGAAAAACTCTTTCTTTCTGGCTGTCATCAGACTCCTAAACAGCTGACTCAGGAACTTCCTCATATAATTCCACCCATACTGTTTACACACTCAGTTAGCACATGCATAATTGCACACTCACTGCTGAATATTTGCACACACAGCTCCCACGTAGCATACATTCTTTCTTCATTATATTATGTTCTTGTTGTATTCTTTATTATGCTTCTTTCATTGGCTGTTTTACAGTGCCTTAGATTTTGAGATTTAGATTTTGTGTTACCTATGTATCTGTGTTATACTTCTCTTATATTGTGTGCCATTTGTGTGGATGGCAAAGTAAGAATTTCATTGTACAGGGAAACACGTTTCCTCATTGTGCATATGACAATAAACCCTTGACCTTGACTATTTTTGATGATTTTGAAAAAGTGTCAGTAATTCTGTCCAGTCCATTTTTGGAGTTCTGTGTGGAACGGATCAGATTTGGCTTGTTCTGATTTTTTGTGTTGTTCCAATGCAAACAAAAGAATTTATGATTGCAACCATTTTCTGGGAGAAGTGGTGTGTTATCTGACAGAAATGCAGGGATGGTAATATTTTTGGACATGACTGCAGTTCTGATAAGTGTTAGGGTTCTTTTCTTTTATGTGAGTACCCTTTCTCCACCTCCAGTTCTCTTTCTGTCTGTTCATCTCTTTCTCCTTCATCCCTGTCATGTCCTGTTTACCTTCATATCTTTCATTGCTCTTTTCCCTTCTTGTCTACAGTGAAAGAACTACTGTATATGAAGGAAGGAGGGGTTTATACATGAAAGAGTAAAAGAGGGCAAAGGGTGAGCAGATATTTAGATGCTGTGTCAAGTACTTGATCAGCTGGCTGACAAATATCAGTCAGCAACTATTTTGATTATTCCATGTCATTTTTAAGTGACATGTGCATATAGTTACTTTAGATAACATAGGTCTCGCCTCCAGTACTACTGTGAGGAACCTTGGAGTCATTTTTGATCAGGATATGTCCTTTAAATCACACATAAACCAAGTTTCTAGAACTGCCTTCTTTCACCTGCGCAATATTGCCAAAATCAGGAGCATCCTGTCCCAAAGTGATGCTGAAAAACTGGTCCATGCACTTGTTACTTCCAGGCTTGACTACTGTAACTCTTAACTATCAGGATGTCCCAATAAGTCCCTAAAAAGCCTCCAATTAATCCAAAATGCTGCAGCCAGAGTACTGACAGGAACTAGCAAGAGAGATCATATCTCTCCCATATTAGCTTCTCTCCACTGGCTCCCTGTAAAATTCAGAATAGAATTTAAAATCCTTCTCCTAACATACAAAGCCCTTAATGACAAGGCTCCATCGTATCTTAAAGACCTCGTAGAGCCTTATCATCCTAACAGAGCACTTCGCTCTCAGAGTACAGGTTTACTTGTGGTTCCTAGA
>NW_018127978.1:3107564-3120432 GCF_001952655.1 Monopterus albus | reverse complement strand
TCCCTCTGTAATAATAGTGATAACAGTAAGGTCTAGACCTTACTTTGTAAAGTGTCCTGAGATGACTTTTGTTATGATTTTGGTGCTATACAAATAAAATTTGATTTGATTTGATTTGATGTGCCTGAACATCACTGGTTTGAACTTCCTAATATGAATAATTCCTTGTTTTCTTAGACTTCTATGGTAATAAAACAGAATTTCTTTTGTTTTTGGCCTGCTGGTCAAACAAAACACATTTCAGGGAAATAATGTACAGATTAAACTATATAACTTGCAGTCCTAATGACATTTGGAGTTTGGAATATAAATCATAAAAATACAAATTTCCTGTCCTCTTTATACTTTATCATCCACACATTGCCACTTTTGGCATTAAATCTGATGTCAGAGACCGCACCCCATTGAGTCTATATTCAACATGAATTTAAAATTAGTACTACAAATAGAAATTATCTGCATACTGTACATAAAAAGTTTATTCAGACTAAATAAATATCTATTTTTATTAGTATGGGATTGTTACTAAAATCTGTTTTGTAAGAATAGAGGAGATCATCAACATCAATGAATGCCACCTTTGTTCCACTGCTATTCCATACAGTAGCTGTCACTTCAGTAATCTAACACTAGATGGTGCTGTTTTCTGTGACAGATTCAGGAGTGGGGTCCATTTGATCTGGTGATCGGAGGAAGTCCCTGCAATGACCTCTCAATCGTCAATCCTGCGAGGAAAGGCCTCTATGGTAGATATCTGCCAGGAGATATGAATTATGTTTTTAATTCTTATTGTGTCATCACTCAAATGGTGTGGTGCTTTAACCTTGCATTAAAGTCTACTGAAAACCCCTCTCTTTTTAAATTCATTATTATGAGTTTAGGTGAACGCTTTTAGTTTCCCAGTATTATCTAAACTGCTGTTTCTTTTTTCTCTGTGGACACAATTTTATATTATACTGAGTATTGACTCTAGAAGATGAAAAATAGCTCTACCTGGGTTGACCACAGTGAGTCAGGTGGTTCTACTCCTAAATCCTAATGAGGGTGATATTCAGCCTGTACCGATATATTGACGCAGGTTATTAATGTTTTCTTAGGCTCTGATGTTGTTGTTCTTTTTGCTCCAGAAGGAACAGGGAGGTTGTTCTTTGAGTTTTACCGCCTGCTGAGTGAGGCCAAGCCCAAAGAAGGAGAGAACCGACCATTTTTCTGGATGTTTGAGAACGTGGTTGCCATGGGTGTCAATGACAAGAGGGACATCTCACGATTCCTAGAGGTGAGTCACAGTTCAGAGCATAAATTGCGGTAAATATCAAACGCATGTACTACAGACACCTATGAATGAAAAATAAACCGTTTTGTTTTTCATGTATACAAGAAGACATAGTTCAAGACAACCTGATTCAGTAATTCTTGATTAACTTTAAGCTTAATTTTAGACCTAACTTCTACAAACATTTATACATTTCAACAGCTGAATAAAAATTGCACATTGTAAAAGCAGTGTTGGAAACTAAGTAAATTTCCTCAAGTACTGTACAATTTTGAGGTATCTGTACTTTACTTGAGCATTTTTATTTTCTGCTACTTAATACTTTGACTTCACTACATTTTTAGAGGTAAATCTTGTACTTTTTACTGCACTATATTTATTTGATCATTTTAGTTACTAGTTACTTCTCAGATTAATTATCAGGCCCTCACCAGATTAACTATACAAAACACAATGTAATGATCTCACTTTATTGATCTCGGGGTGGGAAATTCAAAAAAACTGAGCTCCCCCTTTACTAGCTGCAGCATGAAATGTGATGTTCACAGTAGTGTGTCAATAATTATATTCCAATAATTTAATATATATATAACTGTGAAATGAGCTGTTCTGCATAATGAATACTTTTACTTTTGGTACTTTAAGCATTTTGTGATGCCAGTAGTTTTGTCCTTGTACTTAAGTAAAATTGTGAATTCAGAACTTTTACTTATAACAATACTTTTACACTGTGATATTGTTACTTATACTTACTTTGAGCACCTCTTCCACCACTGGGTAAGACACTGTTAGCGTTCCCTGTTGAGCCGCTGGCGGCATTTTGGTTTCCTGTGAGAAAGATGAGAACAAATAACCGGAAAGTGCCCGAGAATCATTTTAAGTACAATATGTTTATGAATGCCATGAGTTTATGAGTAATCATTGCATGTTTTTCTGCAGTGTAACCCTGTGATGATCGATGCTATTGAGGTCTCTGCTGCTCACCGTGCGCGATACTTCTGGGGAAACTTGCCAGGCATGAACAGGTAGGCAGACACCTCAGCTCTGAAGCACATTTGCCTTCCTGTTTGCTTAGAGAAATACAGACATGTCAACCCTTACATTAGTGGGGTTGTGTGAATTTTTTAGTAGCGGTGCAATTTGTCATCTTAGGATCCATTCAATGTCAGTGCGTTAAGGTTAAAATCTGCACTGCAATGCCCACAAAAGACCTATTTTATATCCTGTATCAGAACTACTGTGTATGTCAGCAGACATAAACAGTGTAAAGGACTAAGTGTTATGTCTCTGTTTCAGGCCTCTGTGTGCCTCTGGGATGGACAAGCTGGAACTGCAGGACTGTCTGGAGCATGGCAGGGTTGCAAAGGTTAGATAAGAATAAGTCAGTGATGAAAAATGTTTTTCACTCCTTGCAGTCCATTTGCTTTACTGGCTTCTTGGTTGCATTTATTTGACAATGTATTTGTGCTCTCATAGTTTGGGAAAGTGCGTACCATCACTACACGCTCCAACTCCATCAAACAGGGGAAAGACCAGCATTTTCCTGTCTTGATGAACGGGAAGGAGGACATACTGTGGTGCACTGAACTGGAGAGGTGAGCAGGAAACACACACAGGTGCAGTTACCTGAGGACAAAGACACTTCCTATTTTTAGCTGATAAATAGCAGACTGACGTTCAGCCTTTTCACAACCCCAAGTCAGAAAATGTTGGGACAATATGTAAAATCAAAATAAAAACTGAAAACAGTGTGGTGTAAAACATCTGTGTCCTGTATTACATTGAAAACAATGTGGCAGCACATGATTTGATGTGATACCTCATCAATCTTATTCTTTGTTCAAAATAAACACTCACTTCAATTCTGATGCCTGCAACACATTCCAAAAAAAGTTGAGACAGTAAAGCATTTACCATGGTGTGATTTTGCTGTTCCTTTTCACAACACTTAAAAGACATTTAGGGACTGAGGACACCAAGTGATTAAGTGTGTCAGGTGTCATTTTGTCCCATTCTTCCTGCAAACAAGTCTTAAGGTGTTCAACAGTCCTGGTTCGTTGTTGATGTAATTTGTGTTTCAAAATGCGCCACCTTCTTTATTGGGGACAGGTCAGGACTGCAGGCAGTTCAGACCAGCACTCACACCCTTTTCCTCCACTGCCAGGCCTTGGTACTGTGGCAGTATGAGGCTTTGCATTGTCTTGTTTAAATATGCATGTGCATCCCTGGAAAAGATGTTGTCTTGAAGGCAGCATATGTCACTCCAACATCTCTGTGTACTTTTCAACATTAATGGTGCCATCACAGAAATGTAAGTCACCTTTGCCAAGGGCGCTGAACCCCAGACCTTCGTTTTAGGCTTTTTTGATGCAGTGCCGTCTGAGGGATCAGAGAGCTCAGTCATCCAGCTGAGGCTTGTGCCCTTTACACACTGAAACCCCTCCAGATTCCTTGAATCTTTTAATCATGTTCTGTATCGTAGAGGGTGACATATCCAAATCCCTTCCTATCTTTCTTTGAGGAACATTGTTTTTAAACATTTCAATGATTTTCTCACACATATGTTGGCAAACTGGTGGTCCTCAGCCCATCTGTGCTCCTAAAGGTCTCGGCCTTTCCTGGATGCCACTTTGTACCAGATCATGATGCAGTCACCTGTTGACATCACCTGTTTCACATGGAATCATCATTTCAGTGTTTTACTTCATCACTGGCACTGAACTGCAACCGTCCCAACTTTTTTGGAATGTGTTGCAGCATCAGAATTGAAGTGAGTGTTTATTTTGAACAGAGAATAAACTTGATCCCCGTGACCCCGTTCAGGGACTAAGCGGTATAAAATGAATGAATGAATGAATAAACTTGATGAGGTATCACATCAAATCATGTGCTGCTGTGTTGTTTTCAATGTAACACAGGACACAGATGATTTACACGTCACTATTTTCAGTTTTAATCTAGGTTTTACATATCGTCTCAACTTTCTCTGATTTGGGGTTTTAGATCAAATAAGAATTGTTTATTTGGATGGAAAACAATTTAGACACAGGTGACATTTACATTAAAATCTTTAGTGTTCATTCTGCTTTAATATCATTAGAGATTTGACTTATGGCTGTTGTGTTTTTCCCCCTGCAGGATTTTCGGTTTTCCTGTCCACTACACAGATGTGTCCAACATGGGTCGCGGTGCCAGACAGAAACTCCTGGGCCGGTCCTGGAGTGTTCCTGTCATTAGGCATTTGTTTGCACCACTGAAAGACTACTTTGCCTGTGAATAGTAGCCTATCAACAGCAAACAGATGCCACTTATGAACATACACCAGCTTTTATATTGTGATACTGGCTCCAGGAAAAATCTGTCACACTCTGTAAAGAGTTGGAAATAATATCCACTCTGTTAGCCACTGTAGCAGGCAAAAAGCCAAAGTGAAAGTTGTTGTTTTTAGCCATTTCTGGGTTCTGGCGATAATGCACTGCAGCCTTAAACACATGTAACACATACTATCGCAAAGATACACAAAAGCAGCATAGGTGAGCACCTTGACTGTAGTTTATCACTGCTCATAGTGTCTGAAAGAGAGGCCGTGTCACTTGTCAGACATCTGATTGACAAAGGTGCAGCTAGTCCATTTCACTGATTGTATCATCTTTAACGGAGGTCATTAGTGCGCTTCACCTCTCTGGAGGTTCAGCTGAATTAAAAGGTAAATGACACCCGATCCTTTGTTTTGTCCATCAACACTAGGACTGTACAATGACTAGGCCTTTAAAGACATTGTTTTATGTTGACAACAATCAGTAGTTGTAGAAAACAGAAAACAGCACAGCACCAATGGCACAGCTCCTTAAGTGGCTCTGGATTAACCTGTTTTAACTAGTACAGAACATTTCACAGATTGTTCATCCCTCCATTTAGTTGAAACAGGTAGTTTGCTGATACAGATTGTTAATTTAAACAAAAACACTTCAAGCTCACTTGAACCAAAGTCATACGACGGATAGTTGAAGTCTTGCTCCGTTTAGGCTTCCACTAGCCTCTGGCAACAGTGTATTTTCTAAAATAAAAAAGCATTCTTTACAGTGGTCGTACTAAAATGCCAAAACATGAAACTATGGCTTCCTGTCCAAATTTTAAGATAATAAAATCTACAGTTCTGCTGAATTCTAAAAATTAAGCATCTCTTATTGTCATGTCAGAATTATTCAAAAGACCAACAAAAGATTTGCTCTGTAGGAAAATACACTGAGCACCAGAAGCTAGTGGAACAGAAGCTAACCTTGAAACAAGTCGGGATTTTGGTTAGATTTAGATTTTGTTTCATTTAGTTGTTTTTATATTTGTTTGTTGTAAATCAAACAAATGATTTCTCTTTTGTCTTTTGCATTGAAATTAGTATAATAGCGTAGTTAAAAAAGAAAAAGAATCTTTATTGAAGATTATATAAACATCATTTGCATAGATGGCATGAAAGTTTGAGGTATACTGTTGTAATGTCACAGTGACATTTCCCTGATAACTACATACAAAATACTTGAAACAAGCCAATGCAAAAAGAGATGCACCATAGAGAATGGGTTTTTCTTTTGTTTGCCATTCCAGACAGGTGAGAAATTAAGGGTGATGACTTTTATCCTAGTGTAGATGTTTATCTATTTTCTTAAATAACTGTTTTCGTTTACTGTAATAGCAGGGTGCCAGTGTCTCCCTGTGTGGGTGACCCTGGCTGAAAAAAGTTCTTCTGATTCCAGGAAAGTGTGTAACTGTGTGTAAATGTGGTTCTACAGCTGTTTTTGTTCCAGATAGAAAAAAAAATTATGGGAAACACTGGTGAACACAGACTATTTTTGTAGACTAGCACTGACTACTTTTTGTTTAAATGACTTTTTCAGTCAATTTTACAGCAGGACTGCAAAATCATCAGTGACGGTTGATACTTTAAATAGGTCTGTATGGTGCACATGCTTCAGTATACAGTATGTAAAACGGAATTGTGTTTAATCTCAAAGTGAGAATAAGTCTGAATGTGTAGGGTGTGGCATACATCAAGAGGCCACATAATAATTGCAGTTACTTGTCATACTGCATGCTTAAGCTTTAGGATGTTCACCACACAGAGCTATCTACTGGACAATTTAAAGGATAAGGCTGGTCATTTTCTATGTTAACATTATTTTCATTATTTATTCGTCTGTGCCATAGACCTCTACTGATGTTAAAAAACACATCAGGGAAATAAGTGCTGCACTTAGTGGCATAGCTCCTCAATATGAAACACAAGACCCTGATATTTGTTATCCAAAGAGCTTGTACATGGGGCCCTGACCCTTGCTTACTTCAGATGCTGTAATAAGTTATGGCCATTCAGGGCCTTTGGGGCATTTTTTAAAATATCAGGACCTGATGTTTTGTAATGAGGAAATGTCACCCAGTGGAGCAGTGTGTTTCCCTGATGCATTTTAAATTGTTAAATTGTGTGTTAAATTGAACAACAGTCGAGGTCTATGGCACAAATGAACAAGCTAATCCAGGACAATACAGACCTTCATGATTAGAGGCAAATCTCTGTATGGCGAGTGTTGAAAATACAGTTAATATAGAAAATGACCAGCCTTATTATTTAATTTGGTACTGATTCACTTGACATGACCAGAGGACAAAATATATATATATATATATATATACACATCTACAGTACATATATAATTTCTTACTGAACTGGAACAGTTTTACACAATGTTTTGCATACTGTATTGATAGAAAGGTTTACAAGTGTTTGAACAAGAGCTACATTATTTGTTTTAACACAAAATGCACAGGTATTTGTAATGATTTTTTCTTTCCTGTATAAAACGACCAGTTCATATAGAAATGCAAGATTTCTCTTGGGTGCTCAAAAGGTACCAGTGCCACCAGGTAACTTTTTTATTTTTCAAGTCTGATTTTAAAGTCATAAAAAAAGTAACTGTTTACATGCTTCATTAATATTGCTGAACCTGTTGAATGTTTTGTTTAGAAACAGTAAACTAAAAAAGTCAATATTTTTTCTTTTTGTAACTGCTGTTTTAAGTATTTTTATACTGAGTACACATATATTAACACGACACACTAGCTTAAAAATGTCATATTGTAGTACAATATAGAGCGTATTAATCAACAGCTTTTTGATATCTTCTCTTATTTAGATATAAAACATTTTTGTGTAGTTGTAGCATTAATGACATCTGATACACTTTGTACTTTTTTACTACAACCTTCTAATCTATCTTTTATCATAATCATCTGAGGGTTTATTGTTTAACTTTTTTGCGTTTTTATGACTCTCAAGTGCAAACACATTTAAAAAGAACTGTACTATTTTTATATTTCATTTGAACTGTTAGTTGAAAGGCATTGATATATTTTTTATGTTTTCTACTTACTATAGCAACCTATATATAATTCTTACTCAATAAAACATCTTGGCTACAAAATAACACTGATGTATAATTTGAAATGCTTGTCTGTGTGAGTATATCTTTGTGTTCGCCTGGGGTGAAAAGCCTAAGCATTGCAAGTAAGAATGATTTTCATTATTGATTAGTCCACTAATACATTTTCAGATTCCATTAATTGCTTTGCATACAAATTCATGAGCAATGACAAATTTCCCTAGTGTATTTACAAATTTTTAATATTTGCTTGCCACAGAAGTGAAGCATGATACAAGAAAGTTGTACTATCAGAGATTGTTTAGTTATCTTTATCATAATAACTGCATTGTCATCTGAACATATGTGAGAAAATGTAGGCCTATGTGGAGTATGGACTGCTGAGTTCTGTCCAGTAAGGTGCTAAGATTAAATGTAAAAAGTAGCAATTTTACAGACTGGCCTGAAAGAAAAGGGGAGCCCCTTGGGTAAGGATCAGTTTGTTCAATTGTTTTGGTGCTGTTAAGAATTTTGGTGGCTGCATCTTAAGGAGTAGTGGCAGGAGGAGTTGGCAGCGTGACAGATATGGAGGAAATCTCCTTCAGTGATATAAATATGTATTTCCAAAGAAGATGGAAAATCATCCAGATTTTTGACTGTTGGTTTTAGAAGATATCAAAGTTTGATTGATATTAAGGCCAAGGGTGGTGTTTGAAAATTGCTCTGCCCCAACCATCTTAATTTCTACTTTGTTTAGGAAAAAGTTTCTATATGAGTCAAAAACTGTAATTAAAAAGTTTTGATTAATCAGGACCTCTTGGCAGGATATAAATGTAAAATCTGAGCCATTGTATTAGAAATTGAAATTGATATGATGGTGTTGCCATGACATTAGATGGTCTCCACACACACACACACACACACTGCAGTGCAGTGGTCAGCCTTACAGTTTGTCATACAGTGTTGTTGTGGTCATTAAAAAGCTACACAAAGCAGAACAAGAGCTGGAGAGAACTTTTGCTACCTTGGTTGACTGAGGAATAAACAGACACTTCAAAATTAGATTGGAAGAATGGGCAAGGGGTTGTGAGCTGACTGCAACATGAGCTACTCTTTCTATTGTTATGGAGAGGAACAACAGATGTGGCATTAACAGGATTTTTAGAGTGATTTATTTATATCCTTGTCAAAAAACAGATCATGCAATGAAAGCAGGGTCAGCTGAGAGGCAAGGTTACAGTTTGTGTGAGACCTCCACAGGTTCAGATAGAATTTTAAGATGTAAGCCTACTAACAGAGTAAAACAAAACAATTTTGCAACAGATCTATCCATAAGTCTTGAATGTAATGGATGACTGTCCTCCAGTTACTAGCTAGCTGTATTTATGCCAGGGACTTTCTTTACATTTTAACTAGCCTCGATTTTTTTTATTAGTGTGTGAGCCTGTTATATGCCTATTAGTATTGTATGTGTGTCCTTTGTCATCAGTGTGTGTTAATTAAAGCGACGCATAACTTTAATGGTTCGTTTTTATAGGTTAAAGATACCAATAATTAAGCTATGACTGCAGCATTCTAATATTGTAATAACAACTGTATAACTGTTTAACTCAAATATTTTCCGTGCGGCACAAATCATTTTAGATAAAATGTCTGTTAGCTTTAGCGGCCAATGAATAATGGCGTTTGCTAGCCTACAGTTAGCCACAAAGCGGAAATCTTGCTAGCCATAGCCTATGTAGCCTGGCGTCTGAGATTCAAATTCTGATTGCTAATAAAGTATTCACATTGGCTGACATATAGTCAATTTTTGTTACTATTAGTGAATGCAGAGTATTAATTTCGTTGTATTTGCAAATGTTAGTTACACAAAGTTGTACTTCCAATCAACCTTTCAAAAATGTTAAACAGCGGAGCAGTAACTTAGCCGGGCCGGGACATAGGGGCGGGCTTGGGGGTTGGGCTTTTGGGCGAAGGAGGGCTTTCGACTCGCACTGATACGGGTGGTTTAAACATCCACATGGAACAAAACGGAGAGGGTGAGTAGAAAGTTGTGCTTTCTAAGTCGTATTTTGAACACAGTTGTCAGAGATTTAGGCTACTGATTTAGAGTAGTTTCTAGAAAACAAATTGTATTAACGGAGCTCAATTTGTACAATTAGCGACGTTTTGAATCTGCCATGCTCCAAATATACTTTAAGGCTAAAGCGCCTGCGTTGCGTAACCACGCCGGCTAATGTCTTGACTCGTTGATTGTTTCAGTTATTACTAGTTTTAGCTACTTTTGTTTCCAAAAAAAGCCACATAACTAAAACCTTAATATTTAGGACAAGCTAACTAGCTAGCGTCTAGCTGCTTTTTAAGCTTTAACATGGTTTTTGTAAACATTTATGTTGCAGTGAACTTTTTTTTTGTTTTTTACAAACTGCCTTTGAGTTATTGGCACTGCTAGGTTTGGAACGTTATACGCGTCATTTTGCGCATATCATAATATGAGCATTGTACATTGGTTTTCAAAGCTAGCACGTGTTTAGGGAATGAATTGTTATTGTGGTATTGTTTGGACCATTAGACCCTTGGCCTGGGATCCGCTGCCGTGCACAGCCTCTGCTGTAGAACTCATCTGTACCAATTCCACTGATTCTATTGGTCAGAATGGTACCCGTTCTAACCTGACTGGCGTTGAGACAGTACCATCTGGCAACACTGGTCTACAGAGTTGCGACAGCGAAGGGTTAAAAACTGTAGCGAAGCACGTGACTCTTGTAGCTTCGATTTGAATAGTTCCAAGCGGGCGATTTCAGACATGTATGCATTATGAAACGTAGATACCGGATAACAAGCTCACTCTCATTCTTTACACAAAAGTTGCTTGCCTGGCACATACGCCGTTTATTTTCTTACGGATTTGCTTTTCCGTTGTTGGACCTAATGCACATGCACCGTTAATTTTTGCTCTCGCTTGGCCCATGTAAAATGCTTTTTGGGCCTCGGGAGATTCTTTGTTGCAATACCGTCCGCGAGTGGACCAAATAGAGAAAGTGATACTTATTAAACTGTTGACAAGCCACCTCAAACTGCAGAACTGGTCAATTATCAGTTTTTGTATTATGGATTTTTATTTGTGGAGGTTTTATATTATAGGTTGTATATCCACTTTATTGGCACGTTGGCAGTGAAAGTCATTTACAATGGCTAAGCAAAAGAAGATTGAGCAACAGATCACATACACATTCTTCAAAAACAACACAAATTAATATCTGGACAGTAAGTAAACAAATTAATAAAAATGCACACACATAAACCAAAAGGGTTACAGGATATTATCTTTAGTGATAACAGACAGTTGCAGTGGTTGCAATCAGAAATTTGGTATTGTCATGCTTATTATTTTGCATTGGCACAACATAAAAAAGCAGAGTAAATTACCTGTTTGGGCAGGTGCTGTAGTGTGGTAGCGTGGACCTGCTGTGTTATATACACACTGACCAGAATGAATGATGAAAACTCTGGGAGAATGGTTTGCAGTTTATGAAAAGAATCTGAGTTGTGTTGCTAGTTATTTCTAACACTGTGACATCTGTGTGATCTGATCTTTCATCAGATTCGGTACAATTTTGCATCATAGTGGTATTATCAGATAAAAAAAACAGAAGAAACAAAGTGCTCATTAAACACATCACACATCTTTGACTTGTCTGTAATGACAATAGAATGAATCTTTAACAAGCTTTGCCAAAGATGCATACACACTTCTGCAACTTATTACACCTTTACAAATCTTCGGTTTTGCAAGATTTCACATTTACCATTTAAAATGTAGCTAACATTAAGGCATGAAACCTTATTATTAATAAAAGTCTCTCACCTGTCTTTGTATTGAGGATCCAGTAAAGTGGGAACAGAATAGAGGGGATCACCTTCAATGCTGCTCAGATTTGAGATCCAAATATCAGTTGTGAAGCTCATGGCTTCAACATCTAACTGCGCTGCTCACTGTGATGACACTGTTGTATAGTTCAGGGACAGCAGTCTCTGAAATGTTTTTTCTAGATGGCAGGTTGTACCTGGGCTCTAAATGCTTCAACAGGCTGCGAAATGTGACATTTTCCACTACCGACAGTAGTTGGTCATCGAGTTTAATGAAGTTGCGTGTAATCCCGTTAGCCTTTGGGTTGTCTGCTGGAAGTCTGTGCATTTCTGGAAAGCATGAGTAAAAGTCATTTTAGTCAAACCCGCAGCTGATGTTATTTGCTCACTAGGTTACAGACTGAAATTGCTGCGGGTTTATGGTAAGATGTAAGAATGGAATCTGCCTGGTGGTGTCTTCTTGTCTGTTGGCTAGCATGAACTCCTGGTACTCTTTCATGTGAAACCTCTGCACGTACTTGATTAAATTGATTGTATTGTACGACACAACTGTACTTCCATCCCTGGGTGGGTGGCGCATTGGGTTTATACACATTACAAGCAGCCATCTTGCTTTTTGGCATTTCCAGACTAAAATATCTCCAATCAAATGACATTTTGACTGTATACAGTATGACTGTATTCGGGATATCAAGATTTGGCTTGCCCAGGAGAATAAGACCGAATATATCTTTATCAGCTCTGATCCAGCTGCAGGTCTATCCAGTTTACGTTCCCCTGCCCCTTCACTCACAGGCATGGTAAAAAACCTGGGAGTGATATTTGATACCGGTTTTAATTTTGATAAGATTTGATTTGATTTGATTTATTTATTCTTTCAAGCATGTAAAGACAGTTGATATATCAACAAACATAATTTTACACATATCCAACAAATGCTAATCCAATATCAATTTGCTTATACCTAGTACATGCTTGAATGGAGTAGGAAGAAGTCAGACTTATCCAGTCCTACCCCATGACATCATCTTACCATCATTGGTTTGCAAGCAGTAAATGATTCACTTCTACACACACACATATACTAAAAAAAGAATATAACAGTGTTAACATTCTTACATCACACAAGTAATATACTAAAGAATTATTATAAAATGTACACGACACCCACAATGTTCCATGTAATTAATCATTGAGCCTGTTCTTGCATATATCTTGATTGACACATACCTTTATATTTATGTTTAAACTCATCAATTCTATTACTATTTTTTATGTCCGCACTTAAATTATTCCATAGTTTTACCCCACTTAT
>NW_018127978.1:3106464-3107157 GCF_001952655.1 Monopterus albus | reverse complement strand
ATGGTCATTTTTAAGAGGAAGACGCTGCCAAAAGAAATGTTTCCAGCCGGAGTCATCGTTAAGGCCTATCAAAAGGGCTGGATGGACGAGGAGAAAATGAGCAAGTGGCTGAGAGAGGTGTATGTAAAGAGACCGGATGGTTGTTTGCACGCATCACCGCCCCTGTTGATCTGCGACTCCATGCGCGCCCATCTCACCGCTACTGTGAAAAACTAAGTGAAGCGAATGAATTCAGAGCTTGCCATCATTCCGGGAGGATTAACAAAAGAACTCCAACCGCTGGACATTGGTGTAAACAGGGCGTTCAAAGTGATGTTGCGAGCGGCGTGGGAGCAATGGATGACAGACGGCAAACACACCTTTACTAAGACTGGGAGGCAGCGCCGGGCGAGTTACGCCACCATATGTGAATGGATTGTGGATGCCTGGGCTAAGATATCTGCTTTAACTGTTGTCCGAGCTTTCGCGAAAGCCGGCATCATTGCTGAACAGCCACCTGGCAACGAGACTGACTCCGACAATGATGAGAGGGAACCCGGCATGTTTGATGGCGAAATTGCCCAGCTGTTCAATTCAGACACAGAAGATGAGGACTTTGATGGATTTGTGGGAGAAGATTGATTAAAAAATAATGTGAGTGTATTGTTAAATAGAATAAAGTTCAACTATTGTTAAATAGAATAAAGTTCAACT
>NW_018127978.1:3094291-3104424 GCF_001952655.1 Monopterus albus | reverse complement strand
TCATGATTGATTGTGTCAAATGCTTTTTTTAGGTCAATAAATATTCCCACCGTGTATTTCTTCTCATCCATAGCACTTGTAATGTCCTCCATCAGGTCGGTAATGGCCAAAGATGTCGATCGGTTCGACCTAAAACCATATCGGCAATCAGAAAGGATTTTATGTTTGTCAATAAATGTGTCTAATCTGTTATTAAAGAGTTCTTCCAGGATTTTTGAAAATTGTGACAACAGAGAAACCGGTCTATAATTTGTGAAGTTGTGCTCACCAGATTTATACAGTGGAATAACCTTTGCTATTTTCATATTATTGGGGAACTGCCCAAGTCGAAACGACATGTTAAAAACATGGGTTAATGGTTTGCATATCCCCTCAATTACCCATTTAACAGTTGTCATAGTGATACCATCACTATCACTAGATGTTTTGTTACCACATTTATTCACTATCTTTATAATTTCCTTTTCAAGCAGAGTCATTGTCAAGACCAGTTTCTTTCACTTCAGACTTTTAACGAAGGTTAAGACTTTTTTATCCCGAGGAAACTTAGAAAAGGTGATCCATTTTTTTGTTACTTTGCGATTGGACTATTGTAATGCCCTTTACGTTGGTGCATCTCAGTTGTTGCTGAGGAAACTTCAACTGGTCCAAAATGCCACAGCTCGGCTTCTGTCCAACACTCCCAGGTATGCCCATATTACCCCTGTTCTTCTCACATTACAGTGGCTGCCTGTACATTTTAGAGTTTAGTTCAAGATTCTTATGTGTTCAAAGCCTTACATGGCCTTGCTCCACTCTGAACTTTTATCTATCTATGTTCCTCGTAGAGCCCTGCGCTCTTCTAATAACCTGTCCCCAGTGGTTCCACGGTCCCGATCCAAAAAATGGGGTGACCGCATGCTTTCTGTTCATGGCCCCAGACTTTGGAACTCGCTACCGCTTGAGATTCGGTCTATCACCGAGCTAGCGGTTTTTAAATCCGCATTAAAAATGCACCTTTTTAAACAGGCTTTTGATCTTTAATCTGTTTTATCTGCCTCTAAATGGCATTGTCTACATGTTGTTTTATGTTCTGTGATTATCTTGTTGACTGTTTAGTATTGTTTTATTTGTTTTAGTATTGTTTTAGTCGATAGATATGTCTATACTGTGCAGCACTTTGGGCCCTTCTGAGTTGTAAAGTGCTAAATAAATGCTGCTTATTATTATTTTAGTCAAACCAGCAGCTGATTTTATTTGCTCAGTAGGTTAGGGGTTGAAGTTGCCACAGATTTATGGTAAGAATTAGGATGGAATCCGGATCGATGATGTGTCTCATCTTATGTTAGATTATGGCGGGTTCATTGCTTAGTGTAAGCTGTGGACATGAGTAAAGATCTGCCCTGCCTGTCTGATATCCGATGAATGAATTATGTCAATATCGGACCCGATACCGATATAGGATTGGATTGGACCCATCTCTAATAAACACAAAATTTGACACGTTGACAGTAAAATATGAAGCTGGGCTGCGTGTTTGCTATGGGGCTGGTGTGAGCTGGTTAGCTCAAGCTGTGCTATGCTTGGTGGCAATGGAAAGAGTAGTGCCTCTAGTTTCTTATGACACCCAACATGGCTGAGCGGAACCAGCAGATGATATGTACTGTTATGTTCTATTTAAACTGTCTGTTATATTTATCAGCCATTTATTTTTTTAACTAAAATCTAGGAATTATTGCCAAACAAACAAGCTTGTTAAGGCCTCATCTTTTAGGATTTAAACCTCCACAGCATTTTATGAACTTTTTACAGACAGTTATTTACAGTACCCAGGGATAGACGCAAATATTTTTAAGCACTGGCCCCATGGGCCACAAAGCCCCCATATTTGGTGGGCAAAGTACATTTTTGGTGGTTCAACAAGATAAAAGAGATTTAACACAACACAGCCTTTCTTAACTGTGCCACTTCAATAAATAATTACATTAACAAAATAAAAATGTTTGTTTAAAATGAAAACTCATCTTCCTTTGTAAAGATAACTTTTGTTAGTAAAATAATTTCAGCTTTATGACATCGTCTATGTTCGCAAGTTAAGGTTCCACATTTGGCTTAGCCGGTCTACATTGGAGGGGAGCAGTGGAATACAGTATATATCCAAGATAAGTATATACACATTGAGAGCCAATGTACCAGAGTCAAAAATTTCTCGTGTGTCCGACACACCTGGCCAATAAAGCAGATTCTGATTCTGATATATCCTGACTGGTGGAGGTTAAGACTTAATACTTCCTCAGGATCTATGTAGGAGGACACATCCCCCATCAGATACAGACCGGAATTTTTAAAGCAAGTAGAAAATTCTCCTGTTGTTGATGAGGTGATTGTACATCTGGTACCAGCAGGAACAGAAGGTTTGTCAAACAGTGGCGGCACATTAACTTTGAATAACACAGGGAAATGATCGGAGAATCAAGTTGCATACTTCGGTAATAAAAACAGGCAGCCCATGGGAGATCACAAGGTTCAGTGTATGTCTGAGCTCATGTGTAGGGCTATGCACCGACTGAGTGAGGTTAAAAGAGTCAATAATACTTAAAAAGTCTTTAAACAAAGGGTCAGTTGGGCAACATATATGAATGTTAAAATCACCAAGGATTAAAAGCCTATCAAACTTTGGCAAGATAAAACCCAGGAGATCAGAGAACTACTGAATAAAGTCCTTATTAAATTTAGGAGGACGATAAACCACTACATACAGCAGTGGTTGAGAGAGTTCTATCACAAACAGCTGTAGTTCAAAACTTGAATAAGTGTCCACTTTCAGCTGGCAACATAGAAAACTGTTTTTAAAAACACATGACAGGCCACTGCCTCGACCGTCGTACGGGGGGGAGATGAAGAAGGAACAACCAGGTGGAAGAAGCTCAGAAAATACACAATGCTCACCTTCCTTTTACCAAGTCTCAGTCAGCAATATAAAATCCAGTTACCGCGATATAAAAAAGTCATTCAGAATGAATGTCTTGTTAGCCAATGATCTAGCATTAATCAAACCCATCTGAATTGATAAAACAGGGTTCGGTGGCTGAGACGCATGTCTGAGCGGTCGAAGATCAGACCAATTTACACCTCTTCTCAGATGTCGTGAAAGTCGGTGATATGGATGAGGGGCTGGGAAATTCAGGCCTATGGACCGAAGCCAACCACATAAGAGGCCAGGCCAGCAAGTCATACTAGAATGACAACAAAACCAGTTGGGTCCACGGCGATGGTCAGAGGCATCCGCAAAAGCAGAGGGCCTTTAGGGGGACAGCCACCCAGCTCCTCTTTCCTCGTTTTCTGGTACGCTTCCTTTGTGAGCAGATGAAGTAAGAACACCGAAGATATGCTGGTATCTTTGCCAGTAATAGTGGGACAGTCTTTGAGTTATCCCAGCCTGTTACACTGGGACACGTTTCCATAGACAAACGAATATTAAGAAGGGCGGCACGATCGTACATTAGTAGAGCTGATGCATTCCGAATGACAGTGGACAGAGACAGCATAAACAGTGAAAACAGTAACATACACCGGAGAGGCTGACGGCAAGCCATGAACAGTGGCGCCATCTTGGAAAATACACTTGTCTGACAAAGGCCACAATCAAATGCAGTACTTCAGCTTCCTCTCACAGTCCAAAGGTTGATTGGCAACCCTGTGATAGACTGGCGACCTGTCCAGGGTGTCCGCCTCTCGTTCAATGTCAGCTGGGATTGGCTCCAGCCCCCAGCTCTGTTAAAGGCAGAGCTTGGCCCCACTCGGACCTGGGCAGAAGCAGGGGTGGCCGAGCCTGAGTCAGCACGATCACTCCCTGCTGCTAGGAACAGATGGAAACAGAGGCCAATTTATGCCCACCTGACTCAGCACAACTAAAGCTGCTGGCTCATGCTGATGGAAAAACACGATATAGCAAATGTTCTTGTGTCAAATGCAAGAGCAAAGTAGCAGTTGCTATGTAGAGGCTATGGGCAGAAATAAATTGCATGGCAATGTAATTGTTCAACACAAGGAAAACTTAAATTACCTGATTGGAAAAAAGAAGTCTAATAATTTGGGACACATCACCAAATTCACAGTTCATTAGAAGCTTGCTTTTCATCTAGAAATAAACAGCTATTTTGCATATCTTAAATGAATCATCATAGTGGGAAGTGGTTTGGTCATCTTTTTGAATGGATACAGTACCAAAACAATCTACACAATACAGCTGCAGCTAAATCTTGACAGTTAGAATTGGTCTCATCTGATGATACATTGGGCTGTTACTTTTCTGGAACTGATGATACAAATGAAAGAATAAAGAAAGAGAATGTAATTAAAGTTTAATTAAAAAATACATTGATAGTCTTTAGCTAGTTGCTGTGGGGCATTGATTTATGGCTTTAGAACTGATTTCAGGGCTTATTATTTTCACCCAGTCTAAAAGGCACCACAAATGCTTTTTTATATGCATATTTCTCTGTGCTTTCTGACAAAACAAACCCAATGTTTATGATTGTCTCACTCTTATGTAAACATATATCTGTGTGGTGTTTGTGCAGGTCTGTCTCTTGGGGAGATGGCAGTGAATGGAACACTGAATGCAGGGCATTCACACAATCACTATGAGCTGCTGGCTTGGCTCAATGAAAATTTGCAGACAGGCTTCACCAAGGTGGAGCAGGTATGCACAGGTAATGTGTGTGTGTATGTGTTTACTGTGTGTGTGTTACCATAGCCTGTACATAAAGATGGACAACATCACACCAAGTCGCACCATTTTAGGTAGATACTATCACAATGATTTGTGTACAATTGCTCATTTTCCTCACATTTGTTTTGAATAAGTTATTGATGACATAAAAAGTGGTGTATTTTGATGATTTGTCAGCTGATTGGCAGCCTGATCCCGCAGCATCACCTCATGTTACTGCTATGCAGAATTTAGTTGCAGAATGTCACAGGAAAACCAAGATGGCCACCCCCGTATTCCCAATATATTGGCTTCACTTTTATATTGTGGCAGGAAGTGTTGATATATCATCAGTTTTTATATACAGTCTATGTGGGTTACTAATATAATTAAGCTCAAAGGTTGTACTGGTGACCTGTCCAGGGTGGACCCCGCCTTTTACCCACTGTCAGCTGGGATTTGCTCCAGACCCCCATGACCCTGTTCAACATAAGTGGTATAGATAATCGATGGATGGATAGTACTGGCTTGCCAGTGTGTCTGCCGCATGTGGTGTGTGAGAGGATTCTCACAATCCATGATGTTACTAGCGGTGCAATGCTACCTGTTTACTTACCATAACGGTAAGTTTTAAAGAACACACATTGCAAGTCTGTTAATGCATTGTTTTTATAATGTTAGAGAGAATTGTCGTAAGGCTGAAGAACTATAATATAATAACTGAAAATTACTTAAACACATCTAAAGATGACAAGCATCAGAATAAAACTTTCTCTAATCCTTTAACCCCATTGGTCTCCCACATTAGAAAGAATAGTCGTAAAGCTGGAGAAGTTGCTATATTTGCATTATGCCAGTTAAAGTCAGAATCAGAATCTGCTTTATCGGCCAGGTGTGTTGGACACACAAGGAATTTGACTCTGGTACATCAGCTCTCAATGTGTATGTACATACCCCCATGCAAGGGGCAAGTAAAAAATAAACCAGCATAAGGCTGTGTAATAGTCAAAGTCAAGTCAAAGTGTTTGTTGTCATATGCACAGTACGGAAATGCGTTTCCCTGTACAATGAAATTCTTACTTTGCCGTCCACATGAATGCCACACAATACAAGTGAAATATAAAGTAGATAAATAAGTAACACAAAATCTAAGGCACTTTAAAGCAGCAAAGGAAAAGATATAATAAAAATTTATAAGAATATAATAAGAGAATGTATGCTACATGGGAGCTGTATGTGCACTAGTCAACAGTAAATGTGCAATTATGCATGTGCAAACAGAGAATGTAAACAGTACAGGTCGTCAGTATGTCATTACATGATGTATTTCCTGGTAATAAACTCCTGACAGGTGTTTAGGAGTCTGATGGCAGAGGGAAAGAAAGAGTTTTTCAGTCTAGAGGTCCTGCATTTCACACTTCTGAACCTCCGACCAGAGGGTAGGGGCGTGACCAGTCCATGCTGGGGGTGGGCGGGATCTTGGAGGATGGAGGCAGCTCTCCTCCGTACCCTGCGGTGGTAAATACTCAGCAGAGAGGGCAGTGGAGTCCTGGTGATCTTCTCAGTCCTAATATAACAAAATAAGCAGTATTAACAAGCAACAAACAGTGCAAACTATGCAAAATAAGCAGTATAAACAGGCAGTAAACAATGCAGACAGACAAAGGAATGCTCATTGTGAAATGAGATAAATAGGAATAAAAATAGATTACTTAAAAATAGAGACCTGTACGATCTGTATAATCTGTACAATGTATATTTACAGGTATTGCACTGAGGGTTATCGTCCAGTCATACTGTCGTGGGTTAAATGTTCATCAGAATGACGGCCTGGGGGAAAAAACTGTCCCTGTGCCTGGTTGTCTTGGCGTTCAGTGACCTGTAACGCCGTCCAGAGGGGAGGAGTTCAAACAGATTGTGTTTCGGGTGTGAGGGGTCTGCAGTTATCCTCTCCGCCCTCCTTTTGACAGGTGTACAGGTCTTCCATGGGCTAAAATATGGGCGTTCTCAATTACCCACTTTATTTAGAGTTACAAATCTCTCCTCATCGGTACATACGTATACTGTTGTTTACCCATCTGTGGAGGAGAAATTCAAATTTATTAATGCTGTTGCAGTTTGTCATGCTGTCGACTTTCATATTCTGGCTCGAACATGTCAGGCAGGAGTTGAGGCCATTGTTGAAAACATGGCCTATTTGTCAGTTTTTTTTGTTTGTGCATTGATGTAGCTTCCTCACCAGCAGCAGGAGTTGTGTGTGTTCACAAACTATCCTCTTTTATTTAGGAAGAAGCTGTCAGGTTTTATCATTCTGAAATAATTACAGGCTGTTTGGAGTTGTGATGGGTTCAAAGCTAATCTATAGGTTTCCAAGATTAAACATTAAATGGCTGGAAATGAGCATGCCATGGGCACTTAACTTAAATTAAAAGCCTCTTATATAGTGTAGTAGGCCTACAGTCAAATTCAAACCGGCAAGCAGGGGCCTCCTGTTGGTTATACTAAGACACTTTTTGCATAATGTTGGGGATTTATTATTGTTATTTATTAGGAAATATATTCAATAATGTCACTCCTATATAGTGTCATTAGTGCCACTGAAACACTATCAAACTATCAAATTCAGTTTAACTGCACTGATCTAGTCTTGGTCTTGATGAGACAGAAGGCCACCCACCAAGAACTGTCTGCTGGAAGTTAGACCTTTAAAGGGAGTTTTTCCTCCCCAGTGTCACCAAATGCTTGTTTAAGGAGGATTTGTTGGGTTTTTCTCTATAACAATAATAATAGTAAGGGCTAGACCTTACTTCATAAAGTGTCCTGAGTTGACTTTTGTTGTGATTTGGCACTATACAAATAAAAGAAAATTGAATTGAATTGACTTGGTCTCAAGCCCTTAAGTCTTATATTTTCAAAGCAGGTCTACATGTCACCAGTTCCATGTGTTGATTACTTTTATGTGGTTATGTATGATTTTGTGTGAATATTCAGGTGCAGCCTTTTGCCAGCTGACACACTGGATGTTTCCTCAGTCCCTGGACCTTTCCAGGGTCAGGTTCCAAAGCACTAACATGGTGGACACTATCCACAACTACAGTCTACTGCAAGCCGCATTCAGAAAAGTTGGGGTGGTCCGAGTGAGTATTTTTATAAAAGCAGTTATAGACCAGTAATTCTGAAAATGTTTGATTTGCTCTGTACTGTTTAGACACAAACTAATAAATTAGCCATATATTAGTACATTGTGAATATTCCAGTATCGGTGAACATATTGAGTGACGAGGAAATTCCAGTATAGAAATGGTGAAGATAATGTTGAGGTAGTTTAGAAAGTGTCTCCACCACGTTTGTCACCCAGAGGGCACTGCAAAGTTAATTAAGTGTCCCACCCAGTACATAAGTATGTTGCTCACAATTGAAAACAAATCAAATGTAAGTGATTCATATCAGTGTTTTCTTACTACAGTATATCACAGAAGTGAGTACACCCCCTCACATTTTGTAAATATTTAAGTATATCCTTTCATGTGACAGCACTGAAGAAATGACACTTGGCTACAATGTAAAGTAGTGAGTCTGCAGCTTGTATAACAGTGTAAATGTGCTGTTCCCTCAAAATAACGCAACACACAGCCATTAATGTCTAAACTGCTGGCAACAAAAGTGAGTACACCCCTAAGTGATAATGGCCAAATGGGGCCCAAAGTGTCAATATTTTGTGTGGCCACCATTATTTTCCAGCACTGCCTTAACCCTCTTGGGCATAGAGTTCACCAGAGCTTCACAGGTTGCCACTGGAATCCTCTTCCACTCCTCCATGATGACGTCACGGAGCTGGTGGATGTTAGAGACCTTGCGCACCTCCACCTTCCGTTTCAGGATGCCCCACAGATGCTCAATAGGGTTTAGGTCTGGAGACATGCTTGGCCAGTCCATCACCTTTACCCTTAGCTTCTTTAACAAGGCAGTGGTCATTTTGGAGGTGTGTTTGGGGTCGTTATCGTGTTGGAATACTGCCCTGCGACCCAGTCTCCAAAGGGAAGGAATCATGCTCTGCTTCAGTATGTCACAGTACATGTTGGCATTCATGGTTCCCTCAATGAACTGTAGCTCCCCAGTGCCGGCAGCACTCATGCAGCCCCAGACCATGACATTCCCACCACCATACTTGACTGTAGGCAAGACACACTTGTCTTTGTACTCTTCACCTGGTTGCCGCCACACACACTTGACACCATCTGAACCAAATAAGTTTATCTTGGTCTCATCGGACCACAGGACATGGTTCCAGAAATCCATATCCTTAGTCTGCTTGTCTGCAGCAAACCGTTTGCGGGCTTTCTTGTGCATCATCTTTAGAAGAGGCTTCCTTCTGGGACGACAGCCTTGCAGACCAATTTGATGCAGCGTGCGGCGTATGGTCTGAGCGCTGACAGGCTGACCCCCCACCCCTTCAACCTCTGCAGCAATGCTGGCAGCACTCATACGCCTATTTCCCAAAGCCATCCTCTGGATATGACGCTGAGCACGGGCACACAACTTCCTTGGTCGACCACAGCGAGGCCTGTTCTGAGTGGAACCTGTCCTGTTAAACCGCTGTATGCTCCTGGCCACTGTGCTGCAGCTCAGTTTCAGGGTCTTGGCAATCTTCTTATAGCCTAGGCCATCTTTATGTAGAGCAACAATTCGTTTTTTCAGATCCTCAGAGAGTTCATTGCCATGAGGTGCCATGTTGAACGTCCAGCGACTAGTATGAGAGAGTGAGAGTGATAACACTAAATTTAACACACCTGCTCCTCCTTCACACCTGAGACCTTGTACCACTAACGAGTCACATGACACCAGGGAGGGAAGACGGCTACTTGGGCCCCATTTGGCCATTATCACTTAGGGGTGTACTCACTTTTGTTGCCAGCAGTTTAGACATTAATGGCTGTGTGTTGCGTTATTTTGAGGGGACAGCACATTTACACTGTTATAAAAGCTGTATACTCACTACTTTACATTGTAGCCATGTGCCATTTCTTCAGTGTTGTCACATGAAAGGATATACTTAAATATTTACAAAATGTGAGGGGGTGTACTCACTTCTGTGATATACTGTATGTCCTATGTTTCTTAAAAGCGTAATATCTTTCAGCATATCTCTATCAGATCTTTTAAACTAAACTAAATATTTAAAATAGTTTCACCTAGTAGAACCCACTGTTACAGTCGAATTTTTTTGTGTCTTTTCATTTTTTGGTGAAAATATTTTCTTATTTATGCCATCATTTATTCATTTTCACACCAGCACATCCCCATCGAGGCGCTGATTAAGAGGAACTGTGCGGTGGCTCAGACCTTCCTGCAGTGGTTTAAAGTGTTTTTTGAGGAGAACAACAATGGCAAGGAGTACCATGCCTTGGAGGCCAGAGGGGGGCAGAATATGGTTCCTGCT
>NW_018127978.1:3092509-3094254 GCF_001952655.1 Monopterus albus | reverse complement strand
ATAAATCATGCTGTTGTTACACATATATTCAACATAGAAAAGGCCAGCATCCCAGCACTATGGGGATAGCATAGAGTCAGTTGCTTACATACTATGGAGTTATGTAGGCCATCCGGGTGCTGCTCATGTACATATTTTGCCATACTAAGAATTCAGACATTCTACTTGCCTTGCATACACATTTAGCCTACTACGTAGTAGGCAAGTAGCCAATTTCGGACACACCCTTTCTGTAGAGGTGAGCTACAGGCTTTACTGGACAGTTTTTGGTGAAGTTTTGCTGGAGTGGTGAGAGGCTCTTGCTCGAATGTGTCTTTTGAATCCTTTCTAACCCTTCTGTAACTGAACTGAAGTAGATGTGATTGTTCTCTGGGGCTCACTGAGGCAGCTGGCAAAAATGGTTCTGAATGTCCTGCAGTGTTGGCTGTGGGTACCCAGCGGCTGTAACGTGTCTTCTAGAGTAGGGCAGATGTTCATGTAGAACCAGGGAGGTGGTTAGCTGAGCACTGGGAGACGGTCAGCCAAAGGAGGTGAATCCTTCAAACTTGTTATTGTTGATGGTTTAATTTGTTGTAGAAATGAGCTGAGTGAGAATTGGACATTCTGAAGTTGCGTGCACAGAAAATGAAACAAGTAGGCTAGTTTAGTCAAAAATATAGATTTTTTTCCTATACATATCAATTCTGAATATTTGAAAAAGTTTCATTATTAATTTCCCATGGTATCAATAGAGTGACACCATCTGCACTTTCCCGTTCTCTCATCTCTTCGACAGCAATTTTAGGCACACACACTGTTGCAGTGCCCACAGCTACGCCTCCTCTCACTCACTCACAGGGCTGTCTGCCTTGTCACTTATCTTGCTCCAGTTGAATTTCAAGCTAACAACAGATGGTATAGGTTTTGCTGTGGTGTTAACTCACTACAGATGACAAGAGCAGCGCCTCTGCTATAGGTTTTGGTTGACAAAGAAAACAGCAAAAACAGGACTGCTCTTTGCGATGCTACAGAGCAGTGCTAAGTTAGCACTGCTAAAATTAGGTGCTAGAACAAATAATTCAGCAACGTACCTGAACAATCGACACGCCAACATCTTTAGTAAGTTTGGCAACAGCTCTCATTTCAGCAAAAGTGAAGCACTAAACATGACAACCCAGTAAACTGTTGTGTGTTGTCCTTTTATTGGTCCAACTGTAATTCCCAAAACTAAGCTAATCCCCTACAGCGCTATCAGGCCTGTGGAATCTCAGACAGCAGATTGTCACATATGCTTAATACAGCATAAGTTACAATCTCAGAGGCTCTTGCATGGCTACTGCCTCAAGAACATTGTACAGTGGGTACGGAAAGTATTCAGACCCCCTTAAATTTTTCACTCTTTGTTATATTGCAGCCATATGCTAAAAGCATTTAAATTCATTTTTTTCCTCATTAATGTACACACAGCACCTCATATTGACAGAAAAACACAGAATGTTTGACATTTTTGCAGATTTATTAAAAAAGAAAAACTGAAATATCACACGGTCATAAGTATTCAGACCCTTTGCTCAGTATTTAGTAGACGCACCCTTTTGAGCTAATACAGCCATGAGTCTTTTTGGGAATGATGCAACAAGTTTTTCACACCTGCATTTGGGGATCCTCTGCCATTCCTCCTTGCAGATCCTCTCCAGTTCTGTCAGGTTGGATGGTAAACGTTGGTGGACAGCCATTTTCAGGTCTCTCCAGAGATGCTCAATTGG
>NW_018127978.1:3082604-3089919 GCF_001952655.1 Monopterus albus | reverse complement strand
ACAGCACCTAAGTTAAATATATGAGTGTCACAGCAAAGGGTCTGAATACTTATGACCATGTGATATTTCAGTTTTTCTTTTTTAATGAATCTGCAAAAATGCCAAAAATTTTGTCAAAAATTCTGTGTTTTTCTGTCAATATGGGGTGCTGTGTGTACATTAATGAGAAAAAAAATGAACTTAAATGATTTTAGCTGCAATATAACAAAGAGTGAAAAATTTAAGGGGGTCTGAATACTTTCCGTACCCACTGTATCTATTAGAAAGTCACTTTCGGCTTTTCCCGTTTAGGGGTCACCACAGCGAATTGTCACACTGACGACTCGCATGTTGACATTTGGCACAAGTTTTACGCTGGATGCCCTTCTTGACACAATCCTGACTTGAACCCAGGCCGCAGCGGCGAGAGCGCTGCGCCTTAAGCACTAGCCTACCAGGGATGTCTAAGAACATTGTATCTATTAATGTCTGTGCAGATTCTCAGTCATCCAGGTCAGAGTAAGCTGAAAAAAACTTAGAAAAATCAACTGGACTAGACTTCTATGTCGAAAACGTTTCAGCTCTCATCCAAGAGGCTCAGCGTCGGTCCACAGGGGAGGATTCAAAGACAGGTAACGACTCTCACCGATACTGGGCTATAACGACTCAGTCGTTAGGGGACATTGTTGGCCTTCAAAGGACTGAAACACCACTGAGGGGGATAAATATCTCTGGCTCAACACCAGTCAGTCAGAACTGATGAAGCCTCTTGGATGAGAGGTGAAACGTCTTCGACCTAGAAATCTAGTCCAGTTGATTTTTTCCAGTTTTTTTCAGCGGTGTATCTATTATGTTAAAAAAATTACAAAATACAAACAGTTATTTGTAATGTCTGCTAGTGTCACTCTGCTGTTCTCTGTTACTAGCTATGAAAAGAAAATGAAGTTCCTTTATAGTGCATTTTCAAAAACAGAATTAGAAAGTGCTGCACAATTAAAACAGATCAGGAATAATGTAGAATGTTATACATACACTGCACAAGAATTCACATACACACATATGTAAACATATATATCCAAACACATATGCGCACGCACGCACACACACATTCTTGTTTTCATCACTTACGGGGTCCCTACATTTCCAGGAGACTTGCCCTAACCTTAACCAAAGCTGACACTTGCTATAATCTTGCACTACATCATTTTCATAAAATCTGATGAACTACATTGTGGAGAAGATAGCAACCCATGGATTTTGTGCTTCACAAGTATAAAAAAAAAGGCCACACACACTTGCATACAGAACCGCAAACATTTACATTCATAAAAGTGTGCCTACAATAAACACTCAAGCAAGCCACCAAGTGTGTGTAGTAAGAGATGAACAGAATAAGGTCAAATTGATCCCAGTAGTAAGATGATGTTATAAGAAACATTTCCTGAAAAAAGTTGTACCTTGTCATGTTACAGCCTTAGTATACTATCTTTTAAATAAAATGTAAAATTTTATACTCTCAATCAGGTGTCAATTTTTCCCTGTGGTATTGAAAATGGTATTGAGTATTGATATTTTACAAGGTATCGTGTCAAAGTTATAAATTCCAGTATTGTGACAACACTAGAATAGGCGTGCAGGGCAGGAAGGTATTTACAGACACATTGACAGAAAGTGTTTGAGGTGTGGTCCTGCTCCTGAATTTAAGATAAAATTATCTCCATTAAAAGTGTGCATTTAAGTATGCTCAGTGGATTTTTAATTCACATTTCAGGTGGACTTTCCTCCCAGACTCCTCATCAAAAACTGGAGATTATTGTGAAGATGGATGGCAAAAACCTGGAAGAACCCAGAGAAGAAAAAACAAGGGAGAATTTGAACAGGAATGCAGAAGTGGTAGTACTGATATCTGATGATGTGGTGGATATGATAGTGGAGCAGAAAACAGAGAAAATGGAGACAACAGTAAAAGAAGAGTGTCCACAGGCACAGGAGCTAAAGACGACAGAAGACGCAATGGACAACAAAATTCAAGCAAGTAGTTTTTGCGGCAGGGATACTTTGTTGTGTTTTATCAGAAGACATTTTTGGGACAACGTGGACACAAACTCAACTTTGAGTACAAGTACAGACTCCTGTATTATTCGCCCTTCATTTTCTGCCATCTTGGGTCCAACCCACCCAAAAGACATCATCCGGTCCTGCTCTCACACACCATACTGCCTCTACCTGTACATGGGGGTAGAGTTGGGCGGAGGACAGAGCACAAGTGTTGTCCTAATTGGTTACTTTGACCAGAGCTCAGGAGACAGTGTGGTGAGACTGCTGCATACTCTGCAGATGAGTGTTGACACTGTTCATCCACAAACCTCAGTGGACATGAAAAATGAACCTTTCACAGTCACACACGCAGCAGATTCTGACGCACATCTTCTGATTGACATGCTGAAGAAATTTGGCTTTCCTCTTTTTAATCTTGCGGTGTTTTACTGTAATGCTCCACACCCAGGAGTGAGCCAGGTGTTTGTATCACAGCTCCAGGGTTTTAGCCCCAAGTTAGTATCTCTGTGCGGCCTCCCTGGGATGGCAGGAAGAGCCTGCCAGACAGGACTCTTGGCCTCCTTTAGTTATGTAGTTGACCTAGTTAGAGACATCCACCATCATTACTCCACATGCTCCTCTGCTAATCACAGTCTGAAAGAGCTATTTGCTGATGCAGAGTCTTATAACCCATTCCGTCCTATCTCTGCAGAGTGTTTGTTTATTATCCGTACGATACAAAAGATGGTCAGCAGCTGGAGGGATTTAGTGGAGTATTTTAATTCACTTAGACAAGTAGAGGAAGCTGACCATATCAGAACCCAGCTGATGGATCATAAAGTTAAGCTACACTTCCTCTTCCTCTCCCATACTTTGGAACCCCTCCGAGCCCTTCAAGAACTGCAGCAGTATGGCACAGCAGATGTGGTTGTGGAGCTCCAGCTGACCTCCATGTTAATTCACTCCTATGCAGCCAGCATCCTCCGGCCCTCTGTTGCTGAACGCTTTCTCAGGAGGCGAGACCTGCATCTCCTTAACAATGATAAGGATTTGCTTCCCATGGCAGAAGTGAATGTGGGTTCTCGTGCTAGAGACTTTCTGTGGGCCTGCACTGCTGAGGATCTTGGGGAACAGGAGAGGAGCGACTTCCTGAAGGGTGCATTGGCTTTCTACAAAGAATCACTACAGAGTTTAGTGCAGAGTATTCCTGAGCAGTTTGGAGATGTGGCACTGAAGAATATCGGAATAGTGCTGAAGCATCCTGAAAATATCAATGTAAGATAAGATTTTTATTTTATACCGATTTGTTTATTTTATAGCATTTGTTAATTTATAGCTTAGCATTTGTTGAACATGCATTAGGCAGCTTTCAGTGTAAAAATACATAAACTAAACCAGATCACAGTGGGGGATTCAATAGAAATTAGCCTATTAGAAATTTTTTTTCCAAACATGCATTTCCTAAAATTTAACTGTCAGTATAAAATAACTGCATATTTGAGAAATAGCTTGTCATTTTGGGCAATGCGCTTAATAGTGTCTGTCATATCAGTTTGTTAAATAAAACACTACAGGCAACAGCTGGTTAGCACTGCAGCAACTTTATAAACTGTCCACTGGTGGCCGATCAACTGCTCCCAGATGAAAAATAGTTCGGCACACAACCCCTGTAAAATGTCAAAATGTCAAAATGTCATTTTAACACTTCAGTTTTTGTATGGATTAAATAAACGAGCTATATTTTAATTAGTGAGTTTGAGAGGTGCTGGTTGGCAGATTTTGTTATTTTTGGACAGAACCAGGGAAGTCCTTTCTCTCCATTTCAAGTCTTTGTGCTAAGCTAAGCTCACCAGCTGCTGCCTCTGGCTGCAGATTCCTGTTTATAAGGGCCAGGTGTTAATCTTACCTGATTCTCCATCAGTAAGTGAACAAGCGTATTTCTCAGAATGTTGAACTTCAACTTCCTGAGTATGCTGCTGGGTTTAGTTCATCAATGTAAACTAAACTCAGTGATACTAATACAGGCCAAACATTAACAGTGGGAAAGTGTTAGCAGGATACACATTTAATTTGTTTGTAGTCAAGGAATGGACAGTGTACCTGGTAACATTATGGATCTTAGAGGGGGAGGTGGCGGAGGAGTAGGGGTTGGCTTCAATAAGGACTGTACATTGTGGGGGCGACTGTGGTTCAGTAGGCAGAGCACTTGTCTCCCAACCAGAGGGTTGTAGGTTCGGATCAAGGTACCTGCAGTCCACATATTGAAGTGTCCTTGGGCAAGACACTGAAACCCCAAGTTGCCCCTGATGGTTAGAGCCATCGGTGTGACTTGGCACCACAGATGGCTGCCTCGGTTCTGTACCGGAAACAAATTCCTTGTGTGTGTAACATACTTTGCCAAATAAAGGTTATTATCCTATTAACATCAACACTGCTGGCAAATGTCAGTTCAAGACTACATATAGGGCAACACTGAAAACAAAAAACAAGAGGAGGCAGCTCTCTAGCAGCAATACAGCAGATCCCTCATTCAAATTTCCCCAACTATCACGTACCATGAATGGCTCTTGTACAAGTCGCCCATTACCTATAACACAGCCAAGCAGACACCTCTGAAACACTGGGCTCTCAATGTAGCAGCAATATGAATGTACCCTATCCATCTGTTACCAGTTAGGGATGCCAAATTGAACAGCACAGACCAGTATACAGCTAATCTTTGTCTTCTGTTATTAGCAGTGTGATTAACTTGCTACACACTGCACACCAACAGGTGTCACTTATTCCCCCCTAATCACTGTTGGTGCAGTAAACCACAAGTCTGACCCAACAACCACCAGGACTGTACATTGTGGAGTTTGGATGTGCTATCTGCTGGCTCACACGAGCTCCAAAGATTTTTACTTTTATGTTAACACTTTTATTGGCAATAATTTTCAGCAGCTTTGGCCTGATTTCTGTCACCGGGTTTTTTGGGTCCAAATAACAATGAGTTTTGTGTAGTTTTGGGGCATACATGTAAAATGACATTTATAGTAAAGTTAGTAATTAGGAAATATTAAACATTGACACAGGGAAAAAGGGTTACTTGTGTTGCTTAACTGTGCCCACGGGCATGTTCTAGCTAAAGCAATCAAACAACAAATTACATTTAGGTCAATGTTCTATTGAGGTTAGGGCTTTGTGACGGCTACTCCAATACCTTGACTTTGTTGTCCTTAACCCATTTGGTCATAACTTTGAAAGTCTGCTTGGGGTCATTGTCCGCTTGGAAGACCGATCTGTAACCAGGCTGTAACTTCCTGGCTGCCTGATGTCTTGAGCTGTTGCTTCCATATATCCACACATGATGCTGTGCTTCATGGTTGGGATGGTGTTCCTCAGTTTGCAAGCCTCCTCATTTTTCCTCCAGACATAATGATGGTCATTATGGCCAAACAGTTAAATTTTTGTTTCATCAGCCCAGAGGACAGTTCTGCAGAAAGTAAGATCTTTGTCTCCATGTGCAGCTACAAACTATAGTCTGCGCTTTTTATGGTGGCCTTGGAGTAGTGGCTTCTTCCTTGCTGAGCAGCCTTTCAGGTTATGTCAAAATTGGACTTGTTTTACTGTGGATATAGATACTTTGACACTGTGTAATGTTCAGACCAAAGTACATTCATCTCTAGGAGTCAGAGCGCATCTCCTTCCTGAGTGGTATGATGGCTGCGTTGTCCCATGGTGTTTATACTTGTGTAGAATTGTTTGTACAGATGAACATGGCACCTTCAGGCATTTGGAAATCGCTCCTAAGAATGAATATAGGCCTTACAAACGTCCACAGCTGCACCTCCTATTGACCCAAATTATGTCAATTAGCCAATCAGAAACTTCTAAAGCATGACTTTGTTTTGTGGAATTTTATCTAGCTGTTTAAAGGCACGGTCAACTGAGTGTATTTAAACGTCTGACCCACTGGAATTATGGTTTAGTGAATTATAAGTGAAATCTATCTGTGAACAACTGGTGGAAAAAGTATTTGTCATGGATAAAGTACACATCCTAACTGACCTGCCAAGATGAGAGTTTAACATGACATCCGTGGAGTGGTTTAAAAAAATCATTTTTATTGACTTCAACCCAAGTGTATGCAAATTTCTGACTTCAACTGTACTTGTGATATTTGTGTTTTTTCTTCAGGATAATATACTGTCCAAGCATGTGCTGTCAGAGTTGGGGGTTCACCTGGGGCTGTGTGATGTTGAATCTCCAGAAACACATCAGCTGGTGCACGACTACCTCAATTTCATTCAGACAGTGAAGGAGGAACAGACAAGCAGAACAGCAGAAGGTCACTGCTGGGCAAATGTAAGCCAACAACACAACAGGTCATGGTTACGTACTGGTTAGAAAAGGGAGTTTTTGATGGGGTGGTTACTGGAATGTGTTGAATGGAATACCTTTGTGAGAAAAACGGATTCAATAACAAGCTTCACTTCCACAACAGGTCTTTCGGTTACTTGTGAACTGTGTGTGTATGGGTAGTAACACAACAAATGTTTTCATCTGTTATACACTTTTTTTGCTGACATTTCAATATTTTGCTACATTAATTGTGGTCAAAGCAGTTGACTCACTGTAGATAAGTGCTAGTTTAGTTGCTACTGTAGAAATGTTATTGAATATCAAATGTTATTACAAAAGTTTCCTGTATTGACTGTACAGATGTTGCATGGCACAAGACCATACTCTACTCTGCGTAGACTTCTTTTGATCCTCCTGGCCCTCCCAAGCTCTCTGTGCAGGACTCGGGTCTTTGCTAAGGTGAGTGGTAAAAGCTAAAACTATTAAAGAACATGACCGGTTGGTTTACTGACCACATCAGATTAGGGCACAATCATTGTGTTAAACCACAATGAGGTTACTAAGCCGATATGTGTAAGGCTGAAATCACACACATGCTGTTGGAAATGTAAAACGTTGCAAGCATGAGGTGCCAACTGCATAGGAGGCTGACGCTGTGGGGAAGAGTTGTCAAACATCTGTGATTTGGAAATGTATTGCTTCTGGATAAACAGCAGAGTGATATTTGATTTGATTTGATTTATTCTTTCAAGCATGTAAAAACTGTTGATATGACAACACATAATTTTACACATAATCCAATATCAATTTGCTTATACCTAGTACATGCTTGAATGGAGTAGGAAGAAGTCAGACTTATCCAGTCCTACCCCATGACATCATCTTACCATCATTGGTTTGCAAGCAGTAAATGATTCACTTCTACACCACACAAGTATTATACTAAAAAAAGATT
>NW_018127978.1:3073346-3079650 GCF_001952655.1 Monopterus albus | reverse complement strand
GTCACTAGTCAATCATACCTCAGGAACGCGATGTCTCCCCTCTCCCTGGCCTCCCTTAACTTCGGCATCAACTCCCTTCTTCTCTTCCTCACAGACCTGGTGTAATCTTCATTTATATATATGTTAGATCCTTTAAGCTTCTTTGCTTGTTGCAATATGCATGCCTTATCTTTCTCTTTCATCAACTTTACCATCACCGCCCTCGGACCACGATCAGAAGGTTTCCCGACTCTGTGAGCCCGCTCCATCTCAATTTCTTGATGAATTTGCAGATTATTCTTCAGAATCTCCTTCACTTTACATTCTGCTTCCAACCAGCTTTCTCCAGCTGACTCCTTGATTCCCTCAAAGATCAAGTTTTTTCGCTTGGATTGTGCTTCCAGATGCTCCATTTTGTCCATTATAGTTATTAAACTCTCACAAGTTTCGTAGACGTCATCCCTCGTTTCCTTGGTTTGTGTTTTCTGTTCACCCATGGCTGCTTTAATCACATCCACCTCTCGCTGGGTAAACTGCAAACTCGTTTTTATCTCCTGTATTTCTCTGGTCATGTCGTCGAATCTCTTGTTGTTTGTCTCCATAAGTAGTTGCACGAAGCCTTTGAAGCTTTCCTGCTGTTGGTTCATCAGCGCGATGTACATGTTTTTGATGATCCACGATGTCCATTACTTGCACCACTCTGTGATACATTTCTTCTGCCTCCATATCCGCAGTCACTTCTGATTTATTAGCTCTTTTCCCTCTTTGAGGCATTTACTGTAAATGTGCTGGTGACTGCCACAACAACCCTTTTCCATCATATGACAAGTCAACGTTACCTTCTCACTATACTGAAGGCCAAACTCTCCCGACAGCATGCAGCACTAACAGTCAGTTACAAGTCTGTTGTGGTAACATTAGTTCAGACTCCAGCAGCAGTTGTTCCTGTCTGCTTTTTCACACATTACCCCATTCAAATGCAAATGAGAGTGGCTGACTATGGGTATAAAGTCCCAGGATGGGAACATTTCTCAATTTGATGGAGAAGAGCAGCTCTGCACACTTTTTCACCACCTCTGACATTTAGTCTAGATACATGACACAGCCTAATAAGAGTAAATGTTAAACCACATTGGCTGCAGCATGATTTTGATTACAAAATAAATGATTATTTGAACCTTGTATTTTATCTCAGGTTGAAGGATAAGGATAATCACCTTTATTGGCCAAGTATGTTACACGCAAGGAATTTGTTTTTGGTACAGAACCGAGGCAACCATCTGCGGCTCCAACTCAACTGATGGCTCTAACCATTGGGGGCAACTTGGGGGTTCAGTGTCTTGCCCAAGGACACTTCGACATGTGGACTGCAGGCACCGAGATTCAAACCGTCAACCTTCCGGTTGGGAGACGACTGCTCTACCCACCGCACTGTCACCTTGTCCTTATCTAAGCTGTACCAACTGAAATTCAAATTAAACTTATCTGTGCAGCTTCGCAGTGATCCAGGTCATAGTAAGGTGAAAAAACTTTAAAAAATCAACTGGACTAGGTTTTTAGGTCGACGACGTTTCACCTCTCATCCAAGAGGCTTCATCAGTTCTGACCGGTTGGCGTTGAGCTGGAGATATTTATCCCCATCTGTGTTTCACTCCTTTGATGGCCAACAATGTCCCAACAATTGAGTCGTTATAGCCCAGTAACTGTGAGTGTCGTTACCTGTCTTTGAACCCTCACCTGTGGACTGATGCCTATTGTCCTGGTGGGCATGTTTGGGCAGAGATCTCAAAACAGGATTGTAGATGGATGACAAGTTGTCTTAGTCTACCACCCCTATTTAGTGAGAAGTGCTCTGTTTGGACAAAAATAGCTTCCTTGACTCCTCTCAAACCAGCGATGTTCTCTGGAGAGGATCTGGACTTCACTGTCCTCAAAAGAATGTCCTTTGTCCTTCAGGTGGAGGTGGACTGCTGACTTTGGTCCACTGGGGTTGGCTCTCCTTTGTTGGGCCATGCGTTTGTGCAGCGGCTGCTTAGTTTCACCAATGTACAAGTCGTTACACTCTTGACTACACTTAATTGCATACATCACATCACTCGTTTATGTCTGGGTGTTTTGTCCTTCGGGTGGGCCAGTCTTTGCCGCAGGGTGTTCCCTGGCTTAAAGTTGACTGGGATATTATGGTTGCGAAAGATCATTTTTAACTTCTTTGATAAACCAGCCACATAAGGGATGACGGTGTTATCCCCTCTTGTTTCTGGTTTCTCCCTGTTGGTGTTGGGCCTCTTCCTTGCTTTGGTGAAGGCCCACTTGGGGTATCCACAAGCCTTAAGGGAGTTCTGGACGTGTAGTTTCTCCTTCTTGGCCACTTCTGTAGTTGTGGGCACTTCCTCTGCCCTGTGATTTAGAGTTCTGATGGCTCCCAGTTTGTGTTGAAGTGGATGGTGTGAGTCAAAAAGCAGGTACTGGTCTGTGTGTGTAGGTTTCCGATATACTTCTACCTTCAGGCTTCTGTCCCCTCCCAAGTGGACTGCACAATCCAAACAGTCATCTCTGGCATCCTCACGAGTGAACCTGATGTTGATATCCACAGAGTTGATATGCTTGGTGAAAGCCTCTACCTTCTGGGTCCTGATTTTAACCCACATGTCATCCAACCTTGCTGTGCTATCAGCAAGATTCCAATTACCCGTTTTAGGCTCCACCCTTTTATACCTAACTGACCTAGAAGAACGATAGTTGGCTACATATCCCCTACAACCAACTTCCACAGGGAAGACTTTAACTTTCTTCCATGCGTCTGTGTCTCCATGACTAATTCTGTGTATTTCAGTTTCTTCCTCTCATTAGCTGTATCTACAGCGTCCTCCCAGAGAACTGTAAGCTCGACAAAATATGACATGCTTCTGACCATAACAAAAAATCTAGCCTGAGGTTAGTGCTGGGGACAGGGTGGAGCATCCCCTAATACAACTCCTGGTTTGTTGATGATGGAGAAAGATGATTGGGTAAACTGACTGACTAAATCTTGACTGAAAATCCTCAAACAAATCAGTCTTGTGCAAATGGCCACATAACTGCTTTGCAACAGGTTTTTCAAGGATTTTAGAAATGAACGGGAGATTGGACATCGGTCTATAATCAACTAGAACACCTGAGTCAAGAGTAGGCTTTTTGAGTAGAGGTTTAATTACAGCAACTTTAAAAGCCTGCGGAACATAAACTGTTAATAGAGAAAGGTTAATCAGATCTAGTATGGATGTATTGATTAGGGGAAAGATGTCTTTGAGCAGCCTGGTTGGGATGGGGTCTAAGAGACATGATAATTTAGATGAAGCAATTGTTGAGGTCAACTCAGAGATCAATGGGAGAGAAGCAGTCTAAGTATAACAGATTTTACAGATAATTCTAAAGCCATTGTAGTTGATGGCACATCTGTGACGGTTGTGGGAATAATTTTTTCTCTAATAGTTGTGATTTTATTTGTAAAGAAGCTCATGAAGTCATTACTGCTGAGATGTAAGGGAATGTTAAGCTCAACAGCACTGTGGCTCTTTGTCAGCCTGGCTACAGTGCTGAAAAGAAACCTGGGGTTGTTCTTATTTTCCTCCATCAGTGATGAATAATATGCGGTTCTGGCACTACGAAGGGCTTTTTTATATGTTATTAAACTATTTTTCCAGGCTAAGAAAAACTCTTCTGACTCCTTTCCAGTTTTCGTGATGCCTGCTTTAGGGAGCAGAGCTGCGAGCTGTACCACGGGGCCTCTGTTTCACTGCTTTCTTTTTCAGAGGGGCAACAGTATCAAGTGTCATACGCAGGGAGGCTGCAGTACTATCAAGATGATTATCAACTTGTGTGGGAGTCAAGTTAAGATGGTCACCCTCCATTGTGTTTTCGCAAATGGCACTGAAGTAAATAATGATGGAATTATTTCCTTAAACTTGGTAACAGCATTGTCAGATAGACATCTACTGTAGTGGAATTGTTTCCCACATAGAGTATAATCTATTAATGTAAATTCAAAAGTTATTAGAAAATGGTCAGACAGAAGAGGGTTTTGGGGAAAAACTATTAAGTGTTCAGTTTCGATGCCATATGTCAGAACAAGATCAAGAGTGTGATTAAAACAGTGAGTGGGTTTATTTACAGTTTGAGAAAAGCCAACTAAGTCTAATAATGAACAGAATGCATTGTTGAGGCTGTCATTGTTGGCATCTACATGAATATTAAAGTCGCCCACTATGATTATTTTATCTCTACTAAGCAATAAATCTCACAAAGTCTGACTATTCAGTTAAAAACTCTGAATAAGGAGCAGGTGGATGATAAACAATAACAAATAGAACTGGCTTTTGAGTTTTCCAGTTTGGGTGTGAGAGACTAAGGGTGAGGCTTTCAAATGAGTTACAACTATGTTTAGGTCTAGGGTTGATTAATGGGTTTGAGTCAAAAATCGCTGCCACATCTCCACCTTGGCTTGTTTGGTCTGGGTGGATTATTATTGGTGTAACTGTTTCTATTCTGTTCCTCTTACAAGGTGCTCAACAGCATCCAGGCTCCTTCTGACGGCAAGGACACCCCTAAAATTCGACCACAACCAGGCAGGTCGGCAGGAAGACCCCACATCCTCAGAAGAAAACTACCTATCCAGAGAGGTTATGGTGGCAAAAAGGAAGAACAAACTGATGCTGACAGTTCATCAGAGGATAGTGACTGTTTTGTGACCACATCCAGTCTGCATATTCCTTCCGAACACTACATCACTATCGAGGACTCAGATCACACAGAGAATTCTTCTGGTAAGATTATCAAGTGTACAATGTGTGAATACAGCCAGAAATGTATGTCACTATTTTATTGTTTGTATACCAGCATCAGATTCACATACATGAAAATTTGCTTATTGCTCTGAGCTAATGATGTAAATTTACAATGATGTCCACAGCAATTCCACTGTTGTTGTAATAATAAACATTGTGACTATGTGTTTCATTTTATCAGATGCGGTTGATGTCACAGAAGAATCCCAACCATTCCAGAGCAGCATACTAATAAATGCAGAAAGTAAGATGGGTATAATTGTGTTAATAATCTTGTGAAATAATGAGAAAGGGGTTAGTTTTAAAGATTAGCTAAATTATTTTGTTATATTGTATAAACCCCAATTCCAATAAATTTGGGATGTTGTGTATACAGTAACATAAATAAAAATAGTGACTAACAATGACTTGCAAATCCTTTTGGAGGAAAATATGATGCCATCCAAGCGACGTCTTTTTCAGGAACGTCCCTGCTTATTTCAGCAAGACAATGCCAAGCCTCGTTCTGCATGTGTTAACAACTGCGTGGCTTTGTAGTAAAAGAGTGCGGGTACTAGACCGGCCTGCCTGCAGTACAGACCTGTCTCCCATTGAAAAAGTGTGGCGCATTATGAAGCGCAAAATACGACAATGCAGACCCCTGACTGTTGAGCAACTGAAATCATACATTAAGCAACAATGGGAAAGAATTCCACCTACAAAGCTTCAGCAGTTACTGCACTCAGTTCCCAAACGCTTAAGTGTTGTTATAAGGAAAGGTGATGTAACACATCACCTTTCACAATGTGGTGGTAAATACCAGGGGGTATTTTTACCACAGATTTTTTTGCCCAGTCATGGCGTTCACCTGTTTCCAATAAGCTTGTTTACCTGCGGAATGTTCCAAACAGGTGTTTTTTGAGCATTTCTCAACTTTCCCAATCTTTTGGAATGTGTTGCAGGCATCAAATTCAAAATGAGAGAATATTTGTAAAAAACAATTTTTTTATCAGTTTGAACATTAAATATCTTGTCTTTGTGTTGTATTCAATTAAATATGGGTCAAAAAGGATTTGCAAGTCATTGTGTTCTGTTTTTATTTACGTTTTACACAATGTCCCAACTTCATTGGAATTGGGGTTTGTAGTTGCAGTCTACAGTCTTCTTTATGATACATCTTAACCCATAGCTGAGACCTGATGCCTTTGTAAGCTGCATCAGCTGGTGATTTAGTGATTCATTCCTGTATATAACTGGAGAATTGGATGTAGCATTAAGGTTACACATGAACTTGATCACTTTATGATTAGTATTAGCAAAATCATGACACAGACAGGTATTTACTCCATAGTAAGTCAGTTTAAGTTGAACAGGACCAGGGTCTTTACATACAGTGAGGAACAGAAGTATTGGAACACCCTGCGATTTTACAAGTTCTCCCACTTAGAAATCATGGAGGGGTCTGAAATTCACATTGTAGGTGCATTCCCACTCTGAGAGACAGAATTAAAAAAACATTTTCA
>NW_018127978.1:3070596-3073086 GCF_001952655.1 Monopterus albus | reverse complement strand
TTGTCATGTTGGAAGACCCAGCCATGACCCATCTTCAATGCTCTGGGTGAGGGAAGGAGGTTGTTGCTCAAAATCTCACAATAAATGGCCCCATTCATCCTCTCCTTAATACAGTGCAGACGTCCTGTCCCCTTCGCAGAAAAGCACCCCCAAAGCATGATGTTACCACCCCCATGCTTCACAGTAGGGATGGTGTTCTTGGGATGCAACTCATCCTTCTTTTTCCTCCCAACACGACGAGTGAAGTTTAGACCAAAAAGTTCTACTTTGGTCTCATCTGACCACATGACTTTCTCCCATGCCTCCTCTGGATCATCCAGATGGTCTTTGGCAAACTTCAGATGGGCCTGGACATGTGATGACTTGAGGAGGGGAACCTTCCGTGCAATGCATGATTTGAAACCATGACGGCGTAGTGTTCTACCGACAGTGACCTTTGAAACTGTGGTCCCAGCTCTCTTCATGTCATTGACCAGCTCCTCCCTTGTAGTTCTGGGCTGATTCCTCACCTTTCTTATCATCAGTGATACCCCACGAGGTGAGATCTTGCATGGCGCCCCAGTCCGAGGGAGACTGACAGTCGTCTTTAGCCTCTTCCATTTTCTAACAATTGCTCCAACAGTTGATCTGTTTTCACTAAGCTGCTTGGCAATTGCCCTGTAGCCCTTTCCAGTCTTGTAAAGGTCCACAATTTTGTCTCTGGTGTCTTTTGACAGCTCTTTGATCGAGGTTGTTGCTCAAAATCTCACAATAAATGGCCCCATTCCTCCTCTCCTTAATACAGTGCAGACAGGTGCTACTACTTTAGATTAATGAGTGGAGTAGAGGTGGACTTTTTCAAGGCACAGTAACAGGTCTTTGAGAGCCAGAATTCTTGCTGTTTCTCAGGTGTTCAAATACTTATGTTCAGCAGTGCAAGACAAATAAATTCTTTAAAAATCATACAATGTGATTTCCTGAAAATGTTTTTTTAATTCTGTCTCTGAGTGGGAATGCACCTACAATGTGAATTTCAGACCCCTCCATGATTTCTAAGTGGGAGAACTTGTAAAATCGCAGGGTGTTCCAATACTGCTGTTCCTCACTGTATGTATGAAGAAGTATTCAGAATTTAAATGCAGTAGGTTCAGTATTACATTGTCACTGTTTTGCAGGTCAAAGAAGTCCACCAGCAGAGTCTGTATTTATTGTGGGCAGTGATGATGATGACGACATGGTTTTAATAAGCACACCAGCCAAAGCAGCAGGATTGCTGGTAAAGTCTACTATTAGATAGAAATGTTCATAAGTCACAGAATGCAAGTCTGAGTCAAGTCTGAAGTCATGAAGTTAGATTCCAAGTCAAGCCTAAAGTCTCTGGGGTAGGAGTCCACAAACATCATCATTTTGGAGGCTGTAGTTTGTGCTGCTGTTAAATTGCGTTATATGGTGATTTTGTTATTTTTGTAAGCCCCATTTATATCAGTGAGGCTTGGCTAAATAACAAATACCTCTGTACAATGCAGTGCACTTCTCTTTCTTAGGATTATAGAGTAAAAACTAAAATTTTCCTTCTGCAGAAGTGTTAAGACTCACCATGTTTTTCAGTAATTTTTTACAAGTCAGAGTGAAGTCTGGAGTCAATTAGGTATGAATTTCAAGTCAAGTCGGAAGTCGAGTAAAAGTCACCAACTCATGCACATCTCTGCTATAAGTTTACTTGAATTAGTATAGTTTTATAACATGTATAATAGCTTTACTTACTATATACATACAGTATGTGTATTACTTTTTAAATAAAATGTTTTACTTCCAGGTGAGTTAAAAAAAGACATGAATTTAGGTTTTTTTGTTTTGCCAACAAATAATTCGAGTATTCGTCTAGTCAAACATTTGCATTCTAATAAATAAGTAAAAAAATATATAAATTTTTTGTTGAACTGTCATCATAACTGATTCTTCAGTGGCATGTACAAGCGATTTAAGAGAATATGTGGCATTCACCAACTTTCTTGTAATTAGAATTTTCTCTTGGGTACAAACAAAATTCACATGTGGTCCAGACCTAATGTACAAGTCCTGAACATATAGACTGCAGTCTTCACAGGTGGAAACACAGTGGTTTGATTTTTAGAATCATAGTGGCTTCATCTGAATCATTTTTGAGTAGAAATATAATACAACAATAGATTTATTGAAAAAATATGACAAACAAAATTAACATTCTACTCACCTTATCATCATCATCATCGTGGCCAATGTGTACTGAGTTTTTTTTTTTTATAGTTCAGTATTTTTACTCACATTTTGTCATAGTAGCTTCTACATACAGTGCCTTGCGAAAGTATTCGGCCCCCTTGAACTTGCGACCTTTTGCCACATTTCAGGCTTCAAACATAAAGATATAAAACTGTAATTTTTTGTGAAGAATCAACAACAAGTGGGACACAATCATGAAGTGAAACGAAATTTATTGGATATTTCAAACTTTTTTAACAAATAAAAAACTGA
>NW_018127978.1:3066415-3069311 GCF_001952655.1 Monopterus albus | reverse complement strand
ATACTTTCGCAAGGCACTGTATTAGTAGTTGTTATGAAAATTGCCTGTCCTCTGGCTCCCTCAGGGTATTTTCTCTGTCCAGTATCATCCTCAGTTATAATACCTGACAGTGTAACATTGTTTACTGTTGGCTATAATATTCTCTAATATCTCATTCATGGATTTCTGACATGTCAGAAATTTTGGTCAGCTGTATGCAGTATGAGTAGGTCCACAGTCCTCTTTCTCACAATTACTCATGAAGTTAGTTCAGTGTACTTGCACAAGTACAAAGACAACAACATAACAATATGGCACAAATGAGATAGCTCTAGATAGATCTTTATTGTCTGTCAAGGTTCAGGCTAGAGAAGGACCCAAATGCAGACTCAAACTGAGGTTCAGTATTTAGTTGATTTTAATATAACGGCTATGGAACAAAGAGACAAGTAGTACAATGAGGCAAAGAGTCCAAAGCCTCACGAGAGGCAAATAAAACAAAGGGCAGGAACAATGGGAGCAAGCAGGGTGTGGTGAGCAGATGAACCAGCAAACAACTGAGGGAAGTCAATTTTACCTCTATTTGGGTCTCTACCAACACATGAGAAAAATATCTCATTATCTCTTAAGATTGGGCAACTAATTGAATTTTATTTTCAGTTGGCCTCCAATGATTAGAAGAACACAATAAGACAGGTAAAATGATTATTGTGCAACTAACTGAATTTTATTTTCAGTTGGCTTCCAATGATTAGAATAACACAATAATACAGGTAAAATGATTATTGTGCTGCACTCTGTTTTGCAGTGATGCTCTTGTTTTTTTCTTGTTAAAAATCCAGTGCAGCCCATCAGTGCTCTACAGTGCAAGCATGTTTTGCTCACATACGGTGAAGTGAAACATTACTCAGGGTGACAACAACTAAGCTTGTTACTGTACGTGCAATAAAACCTCCACAAGTAAAAAGTCAAGAGTAAACTATCAAAACACCCGTAAAAGAAGCATAAACTTGCAGAGAGGTGGTAATTTCAGCTTTTCCCGTATTCTGTCAGCCACTGCCAGTTTGATAACCATAGTAAGATTGTTAGGCTAATAGCTAATTGTTATGAACAAGCTAAAATGAAAGATGACTCTAGCCTTACTGTTAAACTAGAGATGTGAGAAATGTAGAGTAATAAGTACTTTTCTCTGAATTGTCAGTCACAATTAGGTAGATTAAATACTTGATTTGTTTTTTAATTGAATCATATTTAACGTTCAAGAAAACCCCCAGTAAAATATTTTTATGTTCAGTAAATCTGTGATGTTCCCAAAGTCAGTGAGTAATCATGTTAAATAATCATGATCTTAATATTGACCAAAATAACCATGATTATGATTTTTGCCATAAATATGCAGCCTTGTTATCTCTTGTAGTAGTTAGAGGCATTCAGACACTGTGTTCCTACAGAATTAAACATATAGTCTCTGGACTTAGTGGGGTTGATGGTAAAACAAAAGGAACTGCATCACTCATGGGAGATTTTACAATTTACATTTATACACAGTGTTAGAAGTTGTCAGAGTTACTGTCTGTATTTAATTGTGTGTGTGTTGTATTCGATGTGAAGGGGGAGCTAGTCTGGGGTAAGCTGGAGGGCTTTTCTCCCTGGCCAGGCATCATTATGCACTGCAAGGAAGAGCACCTGCTTCCAGGGGAAAGGATGGTGGAGTGGTATGGACAGAATATGTCTTCTCAGGTGAGTCAGATGTAAGATGGAGAGATTACTCCAAAACAACCAGGCACAAGTACAGTTTCTTGCCCCGGGTCATCACTCTGATGAACACTTGACCCACAGCAGTATGTCTGGACAATGCATTGCAATACTTGTAAATGGACATTGTATGTTTAGATTGCTGAATCCAGATGGTGTGTGTATATATACATACAGTATATATATTCAGTGCCTTGCAAAAGTATTCATACCCCTTGAATTTTTCCACATTTTGTCACATTACAACCACAAACATAAATATATTTTATTGGGATTTTATGTGATAGACCAACACAAAGTATTGCATAATTGTAAAGTGGAAGGAAAATGATACGTGGTGTTCAAGATTTTTACAACTAAAAATCTGAAAAGTGTGGCTCCCTTTACTCTCATATCCCTAAATAAAATCCAGTGCAACCAACTGCCTTCAGAAGTCACCTAATTAGTAAATAGAGTCCACTGGTATGTAATTCAATCTCAGTATAAATACAGCTGTTCTGTGATGGCCTCAGAGGTTTGTTAGAGAACATTAGTGAACAAACAGCATCATGAAGACTAAGGAACACACCAGAGAGATCACCACTGGTTGTGGAGAAGTTTAAAGCAGGATTAGGTTATAAAAACATATCCCAAGCTTTGAACGTCTCATGGAGCACTGTTCAATCCATCATCCAAAAATTGAAAGCGTATGGCACAACTGCAAACCTACCAAGACATGGCCATCTACCTAAACTGACAGGCTGGACAAGGAGAGCTTTAATCAGAGAAGCAGCCAAGAGGCCCATGATAACTCGCTGCAGACATCCACAGCTAAGGTGGGACAATCTGTCAACAGGACAACTATTAGTCATGTACTCCACAAATATGGCTTTTATGGAAGAGTGGCAAGAAGAAAGCCATTGTTGAAAGAAAGCAATAAGAAGTCCCGTTTGCCACAATCCATGTAAGGGACAGAGCAAACGTGGACAAGCATTAATCAGAGAAGCAGCCAAGAGGCCCATGATAACTCGCTGCAGACATCCACAGCTAACAGTTCAGGTGGGACAATCTGTCCACAGTTCAACTATTAGTCATGTACTCCACAAATCTGGCTTTTATGGAAGAGTGGCAAGAAGAAAGCCATTGTTGAAAGAAAGCAATAAGAAGTCCTGTTTGCAGTTTG
>NW_018127978.1:3049917-3066379 GCF_001952655.1 Monopterus albus | reverse complement strand
TGTGGGGATGCTTTTCTTCAGCAGGGACAGGGAAGCTGGTCAGAGTTGATGGAAAGATGAATGGAGCTAAATACAGGGCGATCCTGGAAGAAAACCTGTTAGAAGCTGCAAAAGACTTGGGACTGGGGCGGAGGTTCACCTTCCAGCAGGACAACGACCCTAAACATACAGCTAGAGCTACAATGGAATGGTTTAGATCAAAGTATATTCATGTGTTAGAATGGCCCAGTCAAAGCCCAGACCTAAATTCTATTGAGAATCTGTGGTAAGACTTGAAAATTGCTGTTCACAGATGCTCTCCATCCAATCTGACTGAACTGGAGTCTCTAGATGTGCAAAGCTGGTAGAGACATACCCCAAAAGACTTGCAGCTGTAATTGCAGCAAAAGGTGCTTCAACAAAGTATTGACTCAAGGGGGCTGAATACATATGCACATCACACTTTTCAGATTTTTATTTTAAAAAGATCTTGAACACCATGTATCATTTTCTTTCCACTTCACAATTATGCAATACTTTTGAGTTGGTCTATCACATAAAATCCCAATAAAATACATTTAAATTTGTGGTTGTAATGTGACAAAATGTGGAAAAATTCAAGGGGTATGAATACTTTTGCAAGGCACTGAATATATATATGTACAGGTCTGTTTATAAGTACTCTGCCCTTTTTTTATTATCTCTTTCCTAATGCACATTCCCTTGTTTGTTGACATGTATGTAAACATTGAGAGCCGCTGTATCAGAGTCATGTGTCCGACACACCTGGCCAATAAAGCTGATTTTGATTCTAACTTAAAATGGGCTAGATTGAAGGTGAAGCCAGAGAAATCATCGAGCATTTCAATAGTGAAAGGTGTGCTGTTGGATAAAAGGTTTTGTATAAATAATTAACAGATTCCAACAGTGTTAGAGAAACCAGTCAAAGGTTTAGGTGGCATGATGCAGCTCTTAGTAATAAAGAGCAGATTCAGTACTTGAGACAGCATAGAGGTGTCGGGCCTCCTAGGCAAACTCAAACTGGTGCCTGTAGTTTGGTCTCTTGCTGCAATTGTTATGGCCACTGACAGGTTATGATGTACCAATTTCTAAGGTAGAGAAGCTAGAGAGAACATTTAGCACATACATTAGGAAGTGGCTGTGAGCATGGCCTTATGCAGAAAGAGGGATTTTGGAGGTCCATGTAACCAGTTTAACAGAGAATTTTAAATGCTCTAAGGCTAGAATGGAGAGGAAGTGGAACCCGAAAGAGGTAGTGCTACAGGCTCAGGCAGCGCTTAAACATAAGGATATTGTAGGGCAGGTACGGCAGGGACGTGGTGGTTTTGGTTTAAGCACATCACAACCTTCTTGGAACAAAGCAGCAGCAACTGACAGTAGGAAGATGGTTATTGAGGAAATCAGGAGGCAGGAAGAGGCTGGTAGATGCTCACAGGCAGTCTCCCACGCTCAGCAGAGACAGTGGATGAGATTGGAAGAAACTTAGTTGGAAGTAAATGTGGGACATGAAAGCAGGAAGGATTAGATTCATTCTAGGCACAATTTATGATGTACTTCCTTCTCCCCAAAATCTGAACCGATGGTTGGGTGAGGACCAAAATGCCCCTTGTGTTCAGGTGTAGCTCTACTTCGGTATCCTCTCAGGGTGTACAACAAGCCTGGCTCAAGGACGAAACACCTGGAGACATGAGCAAGTGTTGAAAGGTTTAGCAGCAGCTATTGAAAGTAGGCGCTAGAAGTAAACTCAGTGGACGAGAAGAAAAAACAAGGGGATTTTGTTCATTTGGGAGGGTGAAAAAGTCAGGAAGCAAGTCGGTTTGAACAGCCAGGATGCAGGCCAGCTAAAGGCATGGAGAGATTGGCAAATTAAAGTCGATTTAGGGAATCAGCTCATAGGTCTTGGGGAGATAGTTAGCACTAACCTCATACCAGACCTTGTGTTGTGATCAGAAGCACAGCAGACTCTGTATTTTGTTGAGTTTACAGTTCCCTGGGAGGATGCTGTAAATGCAGCTTATGAGAGGAAGAAACTGAAATACACAGAATTAGCCATGGAGGCAGAGGAGCATGGCTGGAAAGCTAAAGTCCACCCCGTGGAGGTTGTAGGGGATTTGTAGCCAAGTCTCTCTTGTAGGTGAGTTAGGCAAAAAAGGGCAGAGCCTAAGACGGGTAATTAGGAATCTAGCTGATAGCACGCAAGGTCCAGTCAGTGGCTCTGGAGCAGAAGAAAGGTATGAATGGGGTTAAAAATAGGTAAGTGATTTATAAATGGCAGCATATATGAGTATTAGGCCTGTTAAGCTGAAGTAAACTAGCACAAGAGGACAGACTTAGTAAAAGTGTTTGATACATGCAGCAAGCTTGAGGCCTACTTCCTGGTGTTAGCATGGGCAAGCTAACACGAGGGCATAGTAGAATTTGACTGGTTTGTTGGAATGAATACTAACACAGGGTGGTTTCTGATGCAGTATAAAAGGAAGCAGACGTCTGGCTAGTTATCTGGTGAGCTATCTGAAACATTTTGTGAGTTATTTTAAATGTGTGGTGGCTAGAACAGCAGTTGAAATTTTTGATAGTCCTAGTCACTGTTTGGTAACAGTTATCCTAAATTAGTCTGAGTAGATGAAGGGCTGTGTTGGGTGTATGGATGCAGGCAAAGAGGGGGGTGATTCTGGGACACTGGAACACATTGTTGAGCCTTCTCGGTGTCGTGGGCCCAACTCAAAAAAAACACCAGTTAGTGAGAGGGTGCCCACCTGATGACCCTGTAGACTTGTCTTCACTCCTACACTTACCCCATACCCCATCCTAAGTGGTATGATGCCTGTGTCATTCCAAGATGTTTATACTTGCATAGTATTGTTTGTACAGATGAATGTGGTACCTTTTAGGTATTTGAAAATGAAAAAAGGATGAATTAGGCTGGTGGAGATCCACAAGTTATCTGGTGAGCTATCTGAAACATTTTGTGAGTTATTTTAAATGTGTGGTGGCTAGAACAGCAGTTGAAATTTTTGATAGTCCTAGTCACTGTTTGGTAACAGTTATCCTAAATTAGTCTGAGTAGATGAAGGGCTGTGTTGGGTGTATGGATGCAGGCAAAGAGGGGGGTGATTCTGGGACACTGGAACACATTGTTGAGCCTTCTCGGTGTCGTGGGCCCAACTCAAAAAAAACACCAGTTAGTGAGAGGGTGCCCACCTGATGACCCTGTAGACTTGTCTTCACTCCTACACTTACCCCATACCCCATCCTAAGTGGTATGATGCCTGTGTCATTCCAAGATGTTTATACTTGCATAGTATTGTTTGTACAGATGAATGTGGTACCTTTTAGGTATTTGAAAATGAAAAAAGGATGAATTAGGCTGGTGGAGATCCACAGTTTTTTTTCTGAGGTCTTGGCTGATTTCTTTAGATTTTCCTATGATGTCAAACAAAGAGGTACTGAGTTTGAAGGTAGGCCTTAAAATACATCCACAGGTGCACCTCCTGTTGACCCAAATGATGCCAGTTTAGCTCATCGGAAACTTCTAAAGCCATGACATCATTTTGTTGAATTTTCCAAGCTGTTTAAAGGCCAAGTCAACTGAGTGCGTGTAAACTTCTGACCCACTGGAGTTTTCATGTAGTCAGTTATAAGTGAAATAATCTGTCTGTAAACAACTGCTGGAAAAAGTACTTATATGTCCTAACTTGCCAAAACGGGAGTTTGTTAACATGACATCTGTGGAGTGGTTAAAAAAATCTGTTTTACTGACTTCAACCTAAGTGTATGTAAACTTCTGACTTCAACTGTAAATGTTTTATATGCATTGTGATTGTACAGTAATATTCCCACATTTTAACCTGTTGATCCCTGGGCTAGTTATTAGTTGAGTACCCAGGTTCTCTCTATATATACACTACATATTATTATGAAGGGTTGAAAACATAACCAAAATGACAGTTGGCTATTACTTATCTTGACATTTTTATAATCCTACTACATCTTTCTTAGTTTAAAACAGTTTCCTGAGTGGTAGCTTCATGATTATTTTACTTTGATGGGTGAATATCTTGAGCTTGTTTAGCATAGGACTGAATTTTTCCATTGTCTCTATATTGCCACGCATGCTTTTTTGCCTATGTTAAATTTTTTTTTAGTTGATGTTTCACTATATCATTATATGCAGTTCCATTCTCTGCACTCTTTGCTCTGATTCCAGGTCAATTTACAGACTCTGAAACCATTCACTGCCTTTGGCCAGTACTTCTGCGCCAAGTCCTTTGCCATTCTGGCCACCTACCGAGAGGCCATCTTCCTGTCGCTGCAGGTCTGTGTGTTTCTCTACATCTTCTGATATAAACATGACATAAAAGTGCCATCATGTTAACTACTGTACCTCAACACAGTATGTAGAGATAAGCATTCCTGTTTTTTAAAATTATTTATCTGACTCAGTAACCTGGGACGGCTGACTCAGTTTCTACCCATATGCTTATAAACAGAATGAAGCCTGAACTTAGAAAGTGTTCATTTGTTTCCGTAAATTTGTCTTCCCGCTTGTCGTCTGTCAGGCAGCAGCATTTCGTTGTAAGAAACAGTTTTCTGCACTGTTTGAGGATGGAGATGAGCTGCTGAAGCAGATGTTAGACTGGGCCTTTGGAGGCTTTCAACCCACAGGGCCAGGCGGACTCAAACCAACGACTTCCATAAATGGTATGAAGATCAGATTAGGAGCTTGAATAAATTTAGTCATTACTTTCATACATCAGTGGGAAGTATTATCATTATTAGCAAAGAGATGATGGACTAGAGAGCTCAGGACATCACCTACAGTTTTGACACCTGAATTTGATTTTGTTTTAGTCTTAGTCTTTTGAAAAAAATGCATTAGATTTAGTCAAATTTTACTCTTGATTTTTTTTGTTAGTTTTAGTCTAGTTCTAGTCAATAAAAAGTAAATATATTTTAGTCGAGTTTTCACCATTTTTATCATGTATTTTTAATATTTACTCTATCTTCTTTATCTTTGTTGTATGCAATTAGCATGGTTACACATGTTGTTCCGGTCTATCCTGAGGTTTGTGGAAAACAGTGTTTAATCACATGATGTCCCTCTGCTCTGCAGAATTAGACTCACTCACATTAGTACAAAAATCCTCTTCACTTGGTTCAACTCAAAAGGTGAAGCTAAATCATCAGATACCATTAAAACAGTGAGATTTCTGCAGGGAGCACTGAGAATGATTTATGGTTGACTGCCCACATTAATCCTGTAACTAACTATTGAGGAGCAACGCAAAAGCTTGAAGGCATGTTAATGTTACATCTGCATCCACAGCATTTCATGTTAAAGTATTATACTATTTCATATGGTGTACTATCCCAGCATTGTTTTTTTGTAATTCTCTGGATTGTTGATGAAGATGGTTCATGTACCCCTTTCTTTCAAGAAGCACTAACTCCAGATGACAGACAGAATGTTACTGAATGTAAGATGGTAGCTTATCAGCAGCAGTGAAACACATCATGCAATTCAGCTCCTGGACAAGAGATTTTTTTTTTTGGGCTTGTGAAGGAAACAGAGAGAACCAGGAAAAAATACAAGAAACAGCAAGAGAGGCAGGCTGGAGGAGAGAGAAAAATTCTTAAAATGCTATGGCAGAATGCATAAAGTAGAAAGTTAAGCTTTTAATAAGTAAGGATAAGCATAAGATGATTTATGTGTGTGTTTTGTTTGAAATAATCATTGGTTGAATGTGTAAGAATAAAAGATAAATTATTCTAAAAGTGATTTTACATATAAAATCTAAGTCACAAAGAGTGAAAGATGCTGAATCATAGACAAAGGGGAAGTAAGACACACACTCCCGATTTTTCAAGTTTTCCCACTTACAGAGAATGGACAGTTCTGTAATTTTCATCGTAGGTACACCTCAACTGTGAGAGACAGAATCTACAAAAAAAACTCCAGAAAATTACATTTAGATTTTTAAATAATTTATTTCCATTTTATTGCATGAAATAAGTATTTGATCACCTACCAACCAGCAAGAATTCTGGCTCTCACAGACCTGTTAGTTTGTCTTTAAGAAGCCCTCCTATCCTCCACTCATTGCCTGTATTAATTGCACCTGTTTGAACTCGTTACCTGTATAAAAGACACCTGTCCACACACTCAATCTATCAGACTCCAACTTCTCCACTATGGGCAAGACCAAAGAGCTGTCTAAGGACACTAGGGGCAAAATTGTAGACCTGCACAAGGCTGGGATGGGCTTAGATGGGATTAGAAAATGGAAGAAATTCAAGATGACTGTCAATCTCCCTCGGACTGGGGCTCCATGCAAGATCTCGCCTCGTGGAGTATCAGTGATCCTGAGAAAGGTGAGGGATCAGCCTAGAACTACACGGGAGGACCTGGTCAATGACCTGAAGAGAGCTGGGACCACATTCTCAACGGTTACCATTAGTAACACACTACACCGTCATGGCTTAAAATCCTGCAGCGCACGCAAAGTCTCTCTGCTCAAGCCAGCACATGTCCAGGCCCATCTGAAGTTTGCCAAAGACCATCTGGAGGATCCAGAGGAGGCATGGGAGAAGGTCGTGGTCAGATGAGACCAAAATAGAACTTTTTGGTATAAACTCCACTTGCCGTGTTTGGAGGAAGGAGGATGAGTACAATCCCAAGGACACCATCCCAACTGTGAAGCATGGGGGTGGAAACATCATGCTTTGGGGTTGCTTTTCTGCAAAGGGGACAGGACGACTGCACCGTATTGAAGAGAGGATGGATGGGGCCATGTAGTGCGAGATTTTGGGCAACAACCTCCTTCCCTCAATAAGAGCATTGAAGATGGGTCGTGGCTGGGTCTTCCAGCATGACAATGACCCCAAACACACAGCCCCAAGCACACAGCCAGGGCAACTAAGGCGTGGCTCCATAAGAAGCATTTCAAGGTCCTGGAGTGGCCTAGCCAGTCTCCAGACCTGAACCCAATAGAAAATCTATGGAGGGAGCTGAAACTCCGTGTTGCCCAGTGACAGTCCCAAAACCTGAAAGATCTGGAGAAGACCTGTATGGAGGAGTGGGCCAAAATCCCTGCTGCAGTGTGTGCAAACCTGGTCAAGAACTACAGGAAACGTCTCACCTCTGTAATTGTAAACAAAGGTTTCGGTACCAAATATTAAGTTCTATGTTTCTATTGTATCAAATACTTATTTCATGCAATAAAATGGAAATTTTTTAAAAATCTAACAATGTGATTTTCTAGATTTTTTTTTTTTGTAGATTCTGTCTCTCACAGTTGAGGTGTAACTACAATGAAAATTACAGATCTGTCCATTCTCTGTAAGTTGGAAAACTTGAAAAATCGGGAGTGTATCAAATACTTATTTGCACCACTGTATGTGACAAAAGAAATAAGAACAGACACTGAGTTTGATAAAATGATGGTTTTATGCCAAAATTAAAGATTTGGTTGATAATTACTGTTTGATCAATGTCTAATCAATAATAATCAATGTTTAGTTAAGTACTGTATTCAAAATATGGAAGATCCGTTTTAATTTTAAGGCATTGATAGTTTTGTGTAAAACCAGTGTGTAATTCTGAGTGTTTAGTTAAAAGCAATGAGATTTTTTGTATTTCAATCTGAAGTGAGTTTTCTGAATTTTCATTAGATATAAGGATGATTTACTTTTCTGAGAAAGGAGAAGTAGAATCTGGAGCTGAATCACAGTGTGGTGGAGGCCAGTTACGGGCAGTGGACTTGATCTTTGACAGTAAAAAGTATGCAGTAGTTCTGAAGAATACGACTTTGCACACCAAATAAAGTATTAACTACAAACTGCGGCATCTGGTTCGATGAGAGGACTTAGTATTTTATACAAAATATCCAGCTGTTTACTTATCACATAATACAAACTGCCATTTGAATTTCCTATCCTTAATAACATCTTATGTCAACTAGATACTGTGCAAAGCAAATATGGTCTTAAGTGGCCAGTGTCATGGCTTTTATTGGTTATTTCAGACAAAATGTAACACTTCCTCAAAGAGCCAGAGTGTACTGGTTTATAAAAATTTCTCAGTACAGTAACATCTGAGGGTATAAGGAGGTAGCTGCCACTATAACTGCAGGTTGTTGTTATTTGGGAGGTTTTGGGGTCTTATCCTGAATTAATAACATGAAAGAGGGAGGTCTGCAGGGAACTCGGTTTGCAGGTTCATGGTAGTCAACTACTGAGTGAATATCTCCATCATAAAATCTCAAGCAGTGTTTGGAGCTTTAATATGTTTCAAATATGCCACCTTAGTGTGAGAGGTTAAGCTTTATTCCTATGTCCAGGGGTTAACATATCGTGGCCTTCATACAAATTTGTTCTGGCTGTCTTGGGGTTGTTTGGCTTCACTTAGCGTAACGTTGGTCATCCTGGATAACTGGTACCATGAAGCCGGTTATCAACTAGCTCTGTTAAGTTAAGTTGGGATTTTCCTATTACACAAACAAGTGTGTTCATGTTAAAGAGGCGGAGCTGTTAGTTAGAGGCAACATCACTAGCACCATGAATGAAGTATGGAATAGAATATGAGATAGAGCAGTGACTGACACCTGTGGGGAAAGCCAGAGCAAAAGTTATGGCAAGTGAACTGTGAACAATAAACTATGGTCGCATACAGTAACTACAATAAAATAAGAAGCTTTTTAATTAGAAGTAACTTTAAAATATTAAGGAAAGACTAATAATAGCTATACCATACATTAGCACAGTATTATCATAAGGGTCTTATTGAGTGAGCATTTTATTCCACTGTCTGATGATGAAGAAACTATTGTGAATACGTATGTTAGTAAAAAATCGACATTTATTGCAGCCAGAGCAAGGAGGAGAGGACAGTGGAGAGGAGTTAAACCTAAAGTCAGATGCTCATTTATAATTATGGGAAATATTATATAAATATATATAAAATAAGATCACCACAGGGTCTCCTCATGCTATTCTGAGCAGCAGAAATGGAAACATCATGAAATTCAGTTGGGAACCAAATAATCTTTGTGCATTTAAAACAGTATTGATCATCATGGAGGTTGTAGATCCCCTCAGTTTGTTAGAAACTCTGCTTTAAACCAGAGTGATCCATGACTGCTCTATCAATATCTATTTAATAGCCTACTTATCACATTAATGTAGACTCTCTCCCTGTCATGATCCAGTAGGAATAATCACTCAGTTTGTCTAGTGATCTGATTCAGGCAGTTGACAGGTTTGGATTCAATCCTCTGAAGTTAACCTGCTCCAGAGCAGGTTAGCCATGCAGTATATAGTAAGTTACCATGTTGTTGTAGCCTGATTAATAGTTAGCCTCATTGTACCGGAAAACCTGAGCTGAACCCAGTATTAACTGGATAAGCCACTAATCTCGTTTCATGTTACAGACCCGTGGTCATTATGTTAATTCATGTCTGTCTGTCCTTCACATTATTGTTTACTTTTTTATTCATTGTCGAAAAATGTAAAACATTTTGTCATAGTTCTCGTTAACAACTGTTAGTTTTTATTTTGTTTTAGTCTCGTTTTTGTCCTGATGAAAAGGGCATCAAAGAATACTTTGTGTCATAGTTTTCACTGACGAAATTACTACTGCCTACAAGCTATGATGTGTTCCACTGGCTTCTGTAATTCAGTAGAACTGGAAGACCAAAAATGCTCCGTTCCAGGTTCTAGGGCGAATGACTACAGCACTCTATAAACCTATACATTTCTCTTTTGTAATTTTACCATCATAGTCAACCTTTCTATTGCATAGACATACTGTATTTCATATATTATATTGGGCTATTATTCCTGGTGCCTTATTCCTTGTATGTCTGGATGACCATTTCCTAGACAGGGTTTGTATTTTTTGCTTGCTATCAATAAGATACTTAGAGTAGCTGTAGAGGCTGTCCCTGGTAGGCTAGTGGTTAAGGTGCAGCGCTCTCGCTGCGGCGCCCTGGTTCGAATCCAGGTTGCATCAGGAAGGGCATCAGGCGTAAAACATGTGCCAAATGTCAACATGCGAGTCGTCAGTGTAATGATTCGCTGTGGCGACTCCTAAACGGGAAAAGCCGAAAGTGACTTTCTTTACTTAGAGTAGATGTATGATTAGATGCTGTTAGACCTAAATATATAACTAAAACATCAGAGAAAATGGTAGTTTTAAATATATTCTCTATTCATTTCTGGATTTCTTGCCAATGTGTACATATATGACTGTCTCCTTTTCCAGGTGTTACTAAAACAAACGAAAGGCCACAGATGAAGAAGCAGCTCTTCCCAAAAGCCACCTCTTCTCCTCAGTCCTTCAACTCCGCCAGCCCTGTGAGCAGCAAAAGCAACATCAGCAGCAAGATGAAACATGTGACCATTTCATTGGACAAACTATCACATGACATAATAGAAAAGTCCTCTCTCAATGGCAGAGGTGGAAAAACTGCATGGAAAGAACGATTTGATTTAACAGGAAAAGGCACCAAAGGAGTCAGGAAGGAGAAGGGATCCAGAGGAGGATGGGCAGCAGAGCCAGGAAAAGAAGGGAACAGAGGATGGGAAGGAGAGAAAGATCAATGGGGAGAAGGATGGGAGAAGGTGAAAGGAGGGTGGGGAAGAGGGAAGGGAAAAGGAGGGTGGAAAGGTGGGAGGAATCAAAATAAGAAATGGAGCCTGTTGGATGGATATGATGATGACATGTCACCAGACTTTGTGCCGCCCAAGAAGAGGACCTTGACCAAAACATACAGCAAAGGCAACCAGGAGCCTAGTGTCTACACCCAGCCGGACCAAAAACTCAGAGGTATGAAGCAAAATTTGATCATTTATTCATCAGTTTAATTATTCAAACACATTTACACAGATGGAGGATTTCATTTCAAATCGATTAATCCTAAATTTTCAAATCACTGCGAAGCAAATCAAATCACTAGGAGGTAAACAAGGTATGCAAATGTACAAAATGGGTCTGCATTTTTGTGGTGGTTGTCCTTAAGATAATACAGTTGAAGTCAGAAGTTTACATACACTTACTGTAGGTTGAAGTCAATAAAACTTATTTTTTTAAAATCACTCCACAGATTGTCATTTTAACAAACTCCTGTTTCGGCAAGTTGGTTAGGGCACTTATACCATTCCACCAGTTGTTCACAGATAGATTATTTCACTTATACAGTGGTGTGAAAAAGTGTTTGCCCCCTTACTGATTTCTTATCTTTTTGCATGTTTGTCACACTGTAATGTTTCAGATCGTCAAACAAATTTATATATTAGTCAAAGATAACACAAGTAAACACATCATGCAGTTTTTAAATGAAGGTTTTTATTATTAAGGGAAAACAAAATCCAAAACTATATAGCCCTGTGTGAACAAGTGTTTGCCCCCCTGTCAAAACACTGGTTTATCGCACCTGAGTTCAATTTCTCTAGCCACACCCAGGCCTGATTACTGCCACACCTGTTCGCAATCAAGAAATCACTTAAATAGGACCTGCCTGACAAAGTGAAGTAGACCAAAAGATCCTCAAAAGCTAGACATCATGCCGAGATCCAAAGAAATTCAAAACCAAATGAGAAAGAGAATAATTGAGCTCTATCAGTTTGGAAAAGGTTATAAAGCCATTTCTAAAGCTTTGGGACTGCAGCGAACCACAGTGAGAGCCATTATCCACAAATGGCGAAAACATGGAACAGTGGAGAACCTTCCCAGGAGTGGCCGGCCGACCAAAATTACCCCAAGAGCGCAGCGACAACTCATCCAAGAGGTCACAAAAGACCCCACAACAACATCCAAAGAACTGCAGGCCTCACTTGCCTCAGTTAAGGTGAGTGTTCATGACTCCACCATAAGAAAGAGACTGGGCAAAAATGGTTTGCATGGCAGAGTTCCAAGACGAAAACCACTGCTGAGCAAAAAGAACATAAAGGCTCGTCTCAGTTTTGCCAGAAAACATCTTGATGATCCCCAAGACTTTTGGGATAATACTCTGTGGACAGACGAGACAAAAGTTGAACTTTTTGGAAGGTGTGTGTCCCATTATGTGTGGCGTAAAAGTAACACCGCATTTCAGAAAAAGAACATCATACCAACAGTAAAATATGGTGGTGGTAGTGTGATGGTCTGGGGCTGTTTTGCTGCTTCAGGCCCTGGAAGACATGCTGTGATAAGTGGAACCATGAATTCTGCTGTGTACCAAAATATCCTGAAGGAGAATGTCCGGCCATCCGTTTGTGACCTCAAGCTGAAGCGAACTTGGGTTCTGCAGCAGGACAATGATCCAAAGCACACCAGCAAGTCCACTTCTGAATGGCTGAAGAAAAACAAAATGAAGACTTTGGAGTGGCCTAGTCAAAGTCCTGACCTGAATCCAATTGAGATGCTGTGGCATGACCTTAAAAAGGCAGTTCATGCCCGAAAACCTTCCAATGTGGCTGACTTACAACAATTCTGCCAAGATGAGTGGGCCAAAATTCCTCCACAGCGCTGTGGCAGACTCATGGCAAGTTATCGAAAACGCTTGATTGCAGTTGTTGCTGCTAAGGGTGGCCCAACCAGTTATTAGGTTTAGGGGGCAAACACTTATTCACACAGGGCTTTGTAGTTTTGGATTTTGTTTTCCCTTAATAATAAAAACCTTCATTTAAAAACTGCATGATGTGTTTACTTGTGTTATCTTTGACTAATATATAAATTTGTTTGACGATCTGAAACATTACAGTGTGACAAACATGCAAAAAGATAAGAAATCAGTAAGGGGGCAAACACTTTTTCACACCACTGTAATTCACTACATCACAATTCCAGTGGGTCTGAAGTTTACATAAACCGAGTTGACTGGGCCTTTAAACAGCCTTGAAAATTCCAGAAAATTATGTCATGGCTTTAGATGCTTCTGATTGGCTGACATAATTTGAGTCAATAGGTGGTGCACATGTGGATGTATTTTAAGGCTTATCTTCAAACTCGGTACCTCTGTTTGACATCATGGGGTAATTTCAAGAAATCAGCCAAGACCTTAGAATAAAACTGTGGACCTCCACAAGCCTGATTCATCCAAGGAACAATTTGCAAATGTCTGAAGGTACCGAGATTCTATATCCACTTAAAATGAGTCCGACATCAACATAACCTGCTGCTCAGCAAGAAGACACCAGTGCTCCAAGACTGCCATAAAAAAGGCAGACTACAGTGTGCAGTTGCATATGGAGTCAAAGATCTGACTTTCTGGACAAATGTACTCTTGTCTGGTGAAACAAACATTTTATTGTTTGGCCATAATGACCATTGTTATGTCTGGAGGAAAAAGGGGGAGGCCTGCAAGCCAAAGAACACCATCCCAACCATGAAGCACGGGGGTAGCAGCACCATGTGGGGCTGCTTTGCTGCAGGAGGGACTGGGACACTTCACAAAACAAATGGCATCATGAGGAAGGAAGATTATGTGGATATATTTAAGCAACATCTCAAGACATCAGCCAGGAAGTTACAGCTTGGTCACAAATGGCTCTTCCAAATGGACAATGAGCCCAAGCAGACTTCCAAATTTGTGGCACAGTGGCTTGAGGACAACAAAGTCAAGGTACTAGAGAGGCCATCACAAAGCCCTGACCTCAGTCCAGTAGAAAATTTGTGGGCAGAACTGAAAAAGCGTGTGAACAAGGAGGCCTCCAACCCTGACTCAGTTCCACCAGTTCTGTCTGAATGGACTAAAATTCCAGCAACTTATTGTAAGGGGCTTGTGGAAGGCATCCTGAAAGGTTTGACCCAAGTTAAACCATTTACAGGCAATGCTACCAAATACTGAGTGAATCTATGTAAACTTCTGACCTACTGGGAATGTGATGAGAAAAATAAAAGCTGAGATAAATCTTTTTCTCTGCTATTATTCTGACATTTCACATTCTTAAAATAAAGTAGTGATCCTACTTCCTAGACAGGGAATGTTTATAGGGTTAAATGTCAGGAGTTGTGAAAAACTGAATTTAGAGTATTTGGCTCAGGTGTATGTAAACTTCTGACTCCAACTGTACCTAAACATTTAATTGATTTTTTTTTACAGTCTAATGTATAAAGCAGTAAGTACATTTTAAATGTTTATTAATGTAAACTATTTGTAGGCTTCTTTTGTGAAGACATAATGTATTATTACAGCAGGCATTTACTGATTTATTTTGCTCGCCATTAGTCACTGCCAAGGCGGCAACTGCTTTCCCTGTGGTCTCTGCTACATCACAATACAGAAATACGGTAAACCCAATAAAGACTAATAATAGCAATAATACCAGCAAAAAGGACAACAACCTACATTATATCTTAGTATACAATGGGACATAACATAAAATTGTCAACGAGCTATATACAACTGTAGTTGTTGGTTGTACAACTAAAATAACATATACATTGAGTGCATTTTTTGACATTAAAATTTCAAGGACTGTAACATGTTCTAGACAAATATATTAGAAGTTCAGAAATGGATAAATTCTTTATCTATTTATACAGCAACCCCCAATTATTGGTACCCATATGAGAAGTCAGTTTTTGACAAACCCATTTATAAACAAATTCTGTCTACTTCCAGCTCCATTATAATCTGTTATAAGCCACTTGGGTAAATGGGAGGCTTAAAATAAAGTGCCTTACTAAGTGTCTTAGTAGCTACTAGCTGTGTACAAAGTAGTAATTTACTTTATTAAAATAAGGCCATCTTTGTAAACAGGAGATGATTAGCATCATGATCTGGAACATAGCTTCGAAAAATCTCAGTTTTAGGGGCCAAATGATGCATTAAATTTTATTATCTTACTTACATATGCATACATGGAGAAATCTTTGTGTTTTTATGGTATTCAGTTTAGGGTATGTGGGAAATATGATTATGCTAACCTCACCAACGTTATTTGACACAGTGGCAATGTTATTAGCCACAATGTGAAGTTTTGTCATTTGTTTATAATGTTATTTTTGTGAAATGTTTATAATGATGTTCTACATGAACATCATTATAAACGGTTTCAGGTCAGATATGTCAGCCATATCCCATTACCTTGTTCAGTCTTCAGGCTAAATGGGTCAGATAATTGCATTCTAAGCTAGTTACTGGGTGCAAATATTTAATACCCGTACTATTACCTGTACTTAAGAACTAATTTGTATTTTGCAAGATGTTTTAATTGAGTAAAGCATAAAAATTCACCTTGTTAACACTTGTGCTGTAAATAGGCTTAGTTTGTAGTGAATAACAGCTGGTGCAACTGGCTTTCTTGGAGCCCTCAATGGGATCTAACCTCAGTTATTTCAGTGAGTCAGCTGCTCAGGCCAACCGATTTTATGCCCATCTGGGAAAATGTGCACAAGTCAGTTGATTTAAAAACAACAAAAGTTGATCAAAGTGCTGTAATTAAAAAGTAAGGTTGAATTAAAAAAATTTTTTTAAATTTATATTGTATGCTCCTTATATTGTGTATATGTTCTGTAAAAAATTGAGTCGAAATGCTGTATAGTAGTTGAATTTGGATTATACAGCATTAACTTTGTTCTTGGTTTCTTTTCTTGCAGAGGAGACCATTCGTAGGATCATGGACATGAAACTGGACATGGAAGGTGAGTGTTTAGGCTTCCATCCATCCATTTTCCTCCGCTTATCCAGAACCGGGTCACGGGGGCAGCAGTCTAAGCAAAGATGCCCAAACTTCCCTCTCTCCAGACACTTCCTCCAGCTCCTCTGGGGGAATTCCAAGGCGTTCCCAGGCCAGCTGAGAGACATTGTCCCTCCAGCGTGTCCTGGGTCTTCCCCGGGGCCTCCTCCTAGTGGGACATGCCTGGAATACCTCCCTAGGAAGGCGCACAAGAGGCATCCGAAACAGATGCTCGAGCCACCGCAGCTGACTCCTCTCAATATGGAGGAGCAGCGGTTCTACTCTGAGCTCCTCCCGGGTGACCGAGCTCCTCACCCTATCTCTGAGGGTGCGCCCGGCAACCCTGCGGAGAAAGCTCATTTCAGCCGCCTGTATCCGGGATCTTGCCCTTTCGGTCATGACCCAAAGCTCATGACCATAGGTGAGAGTCGGAACGTAGATTGACCAGTAAATTGAGAGCTTCGCCTAACAGCTCAGCTCCTTCTTCACCGCAACGGACCGGTACATCAAACGCATTACTGCAGAAGCTGCACCGATCCGCCTGTCAATCTCCCGTTCCATCCTTCCCTCACTCGTGAACAAGACTCCAAGATATTTGAACTCCTCCACTTGAGGCAGGAACTCTCCACCAACCTGAAGGGAACAAGCCACCCTTTTCCGACTGAGAACCATGGCCTCGGATTTGGAGGTGCTGATTCTCATCCCAGCCGCTTCACACTCGGCTGCAAACCGCCCCAGTGCACGCTGGAGGTCCTGGTTTGATGGGGCCAACAGGACAACGTCATCTGCAAAAAGCAGAGAC
>NW_018127978.1:3008134-3048796 GCF_001952655.1 Monopterus albus | reverse complement strand
ATGAACATGGTGTTTGTTATGGACAAACTGTGGCTAGCACAGAAGTCCAATAACAGAACATGTCACACGTAATTCTAATTTTTGAGGTTGTTCTTGTTTATGCATAATTATTTGATTTTGTTGTTAAATGGTGAAATAATTATGTTTTAATCCGTCAACAGTCCCTCACATCTTTGCATGTGCACAGTATTGTAAGAACTGCTAATACTCTAGTGAAGCGCTTAAGTTTTTACATGATTCATTTTTATAATGGAAACATAAGAATGTAGTTTTATTTACACTACATACAGTATAACTGCATTTTTGCATCCATATAAATAATTAGACTCAGTCACTTATTTGCTCCTCACCTGTTTCCTCCCATTTGTATGTTTTTTTTCTGCAGGCTTCTGTTTGTGTTGTGGAACTGAAAATGTTGAGATATTCCACCCTCTGTTTAAAGGCAGTCTCTGCTTAAAGTGTAAAGTAAGGAACTATCAACTTCTCTTTTATATTACAACCAGCAGTGACTGTACATGGCAGTTAAATGTATGAACCCTGAACTGAAATATTAAGCTACACTGTACAGTTTCCTGTTCTATACAGTTGAAGTCAGAAGTTTACATACACCTTAGCCAAATATATTTAAACTCAGTTTTTCACAGCTCCTGTCTTAGTTCAGTTAGGATCACTGCTTTATTTTATAAATCTTCAGATTTTTTTTGTCTGTGTTTTTCAGTGACTCTTTTTCTTTCAATTTCACTTCCCTATCACTATTTTGCCATGGACAAGAGGGAAGTGCTTTGAGGGTCAGGGCTAAGGAGAGTGTGATTGGCATACTCTGGTTGGGATTCATGAGGCGAGGACGGCACTCTCCCTGATTGGCTGTTTGCATCGAGGCCTCTGTTTGCTGAGCATGGCTGCATAGTTTACTGCAGCGGCCTCCTGGCCTACCTTCAGGTGTTTGGAAATTGCTCCCAAGTATGAATCAGGCTTGTGGAGGTCCACACTTTAGGTGCACCTCCTATTGACTCACATGATGTCAGTTAACCAATCAGAAGCTTCTAAAGCCATGACATCATTTTTTGGAATTTTTCAAGCTGTTTGAATGCCCATCCAACTAAGTGTATGTAAACCTCTGACCCACTGGAATTGTGACAGTGAATTATAAGTGAAATAATCTGTAAACAATTGTTAGAAAAATTATTTCAATCACACACAAAGTATATGTCCTAACTGACTTGCCAAAACAGGAGTTTGTTAGCACGACATCTGTGGAGTGGTTAAAAAAAACAGTTTTATTGACTTCTACCTAAGTGTAGGTGAACTTCTGATTCCAACTCTGTCTGTTCAAATGTCCCAACCTTTGGTCATGTTGTCTGTGTCCCGGTAGAATAACTTTACAGAGACTCTGTATCGTTATGATGAAGATGGATATCAATCCTACTGTACCATCTGCTGCTATGGAATGGAGGTCATACTGTGTGGCAACGATAGCTGCTGCAGGTTCTTTTCTTACTTTTTCCTTTCTGTGCATTTTCATGTAGCCATCCAAAACAAGGTAACAATGGTGACCTTTTTTTGATTTTATTTTTATGCCCACCTTCTTTTTTTTCTTCCTTTCCATCTGTAGATCCTACTGCGAGGACTGTCTGAATATCCTTGTTGGTCCAGGGACATTTGAGTCATTGAAGCTGCGGGACCCGTGGATCTGTTACCTGTGTCAGTCTCATCAACCCCATGGAGCTTTGATTCCCAGGCAGGACTGGAGCATTCGTGTTCAGGAATTATTTGCCAACAACAGCGCGATGGAGTTTGTGAGTCCTTAACAGATCATGACCATTTTTATAACTGTGACAACTCCCCTGATCTCTGAATACTGTCAGGTGTAGTGGTGAATGGATTCAAAACAAACACCAGTCAGGAAACAAGTAAGTTGAAGTGACATTTAATGACCTCTGAACACCGCTAGAAGCTGGCGCACAGTCACGGGAGGTCTCTGAATAGAATCTCAGAATCTCGTCTCTGCTCTTTGTGGATGATGTGGTTCTGTTGGCTTCATCAGTTCAAGAACCTACAGCGTGCACTGGAGGGGTTTGCAGCTGAGTGTGAAGCGGTGGGGATGAGAATTAGCACCTCCAAATCTGAGGCCATGGTTTTCAGTCGGAAAAAGGTGGATTGCTCTCTCCAGGTTGGGGGCTAGTTGCTCCCTCATGTGGAGGAGTTTAAGTACCTCGGGGTCTTGTTCACGAGTGAGGGAAAAATGGAGCAGTAGGCTGACAGACGGATCAGTGCGGCATCCACAGTAATGCGTTCTCTGTACTGGTCCATTGTGGTGAAGAAGTCGTAAGATGAAGCTCTCAAGTTACTGGTCAATCTACGTTCCTACCCTCACCTATGGCCATGAACTTTGGATCATGACCGAAAGAATGAGATCGTGGATACAAGCAGCAGAAATGAGTTTCCTCCGGAGGGTGGCTGGGCGCACCCTTAGGGATAAGGTGTGGAGCTCAGTCACCCGTGAGGAGCTCAGTAGAGCCACTGCTCCTCCATGTTGAGCGGAACCAGTTCAGGTGGCTCAGGCACCTGTTTAGGATGCATCCCTGGGGAGGTATTCCGGGCACATGCCTCCGGGAGAAGGCCTCGAGGCAGACCCAGGACACGTTGGAGAGACTATGTCTCCTGGCTGGCCTGGGAACACCTTGGGGTTCCTCCTGAGGAGCTAGAGGAGGTGTGTGGGGAGAGGGAAGTCTGGGAGGCTCTGCTCGGGCTACTGCCCCCGCGACCCGGTCCCGGATGAAGCGGAAGAAGATAGATGGATGGATGATAAGAAACAAAAAAACAGCACTTAGCTGGCAAACAGTCACTTTAACACATGAAATTCATCAAACAAAAATTACACCTCAAAGTAGGCAAACCAGTCTCTAGAGTCTCTGAAACTAAACCATAAACCACCTGAAGGCGAGTCCAAAAATGGGAGCCTAGTCCATAGCTTGACAAGGCATGGAGCACAAATGACAGAGGCTGTCTAGTGAAGCCAGCTTATAAAGCCGCCCCCCGATTGGACTCAATAGGCTCCAGCTGTGTCAAATTAGCAGTAGTAAAGCTGGAGCTTGCCAGACAGGGTGGAGAGGAAGTTGACAACATAAGAGCCCAGGACAAAGCAGCAGATCAGCCAGTGGAATGACAGAATACAATAAAATACTTTTTTTTTTTCAGCTAGAAAGCCTTACACACCACACTGTATATGTCTGTTTTAATTTTAGGTCCTCACTACACTGTGACAGGATTGTTTGTTCATGGTTTTCAATCTTCATTTGTTTTTATTATTAATTAATTAGCCAGTTTTTTCTTGGATTTGTTGTTTTGTCTATAAAACATCAGAAAGTCATGAATTATATCCAGTATAGTTGCATATAATACAACTATACTGAATTTCCAATGATTAAACAGAGAAGCAGCAGTTTCTTATTTCCTTGATAAATTAAACTGTTCTCTATTTTGTATTGATTAATAATTCATTGTCCTTTATCAAGTATGACTTCATGTCAATTAAAATTCATGTCTCTCTACCTGCTCGCTTATTTTCCTTTTTAACACCATTGTTAATTAACTATCTTTGTAAATGTTTATATAGTATATTTGGCAGAGAATCTACAGCATAATTGCACAGTGGCATGGTGGTCAGTGCTGTCGCCTCACAGTAAGAAGGTTCTGGGTTCAGAGAGTCAACCTAGAGTTTGCACGTTCTCCCTGTGCCTGCCTCCGGGTATTCCAGCTTCCTCCCACAGTCAAAAGATATTCGGCTTAAGTTGATTGATGACCCTAAATTGCTCATAGGAGAGAGCACGCGTGGTTGTTTGTCTACATGTCAGCCCTGTGATAGACTGACGACCTGTCCAGGGTGGACCCTGCCTCTCACCCACTGTCAACTGAGATTGGCTCCAGCACCCCTGCGACACTATTCAGAAATAAGCAGTATAGATAATGGATGTATTCATCCCATACAGGCAAATTGAAGTGTCACAGCAGTAAAAGGAAATACAAGAAGAGCTGCAGAGAATACTTAACTAACATGAAATAACTAGTAAGTTTAACTGTATGCTGGGAGCATGTGTGATATACACAGATAATCATTTAATAACAAAACAACAAAAATCAATCAAAATCTGATCTACTGAGAATTATATGCACACAAACATACACATAAAAATCTAATAACCATAAATTGTATTGAGATGCAAATAAGTGACAAATAAGGAAGTTACAATAAATAATTTAACACAGAATTGCACTTACAAGAATCTTATTCTCACTAACACAAATTTAAAGCAGCTATAATCATTTTTTAACAGCGTATCAAATGATGATGTTTAAGGCGTGTCTTGTACAGTTGCACCTACAGAGAATCATCAGCTGAATCTGCAGCTCCCGAGGACTTCACAAAGCTTTATGACTTTCAGCTCAGCAGTAAACAACAGACAGACAGAGATTAATTGGTTAGCATAGCAGAGCAGTTAGCTGCTAAACAGCCAGATGTTTAGCTCAGGAGTTGGTAGAGACCAAAAACGAGTGAACAGTAGACTTGCATTCATCAGGTGGACACAACACCATGGATAATGTTGCTCTGTAACTGCTGGATGAAGACGTTGTTTGCTAACATGTTCACCATTAGCTGGATCAGTTACCACATTGTTTTTAATGTTTCAGGAACCACACCGTGTTTACCCATCCATCCCTGCCAATCTTCGCAGACCAGTTCGAGTTCTCTCACTGTTTGATGGCATAGCAACAGGTGGGTCTGCTGTCCAAATAGTCTGATGGTGCAGACAGTGGTCTTGCGCGGCTGTTCTGGCCTCAGTAGTCAGCAATACTTTTCTGCTGGTCGAAATAGGCCAACAGATTCTTTCCTTTAATTTGCTTATCTATTTATTTAATGACAATGCACAATCAACATTTCTATATTTTGCTTCTGAAACCACTGAAGTCATGATTAAAAACTACAGAGAGAAAATATCAAGAGTACATTGTAACAGCAAAAGCTGATTGTTATTATACACTGTCGGTTTTAAAAAATCTTTCCTTCTGATTTCTTAATGTTACTTTTTCATCCTTGTGCTGATTTATTCCAGTTAGTAGTTTAAAAGAAGTGTGTGTGTGTGTGTGTGTCTTTATATCTGTAGGCTACCTGGTGCTGAAAGAACTTGGATTTAAAGTAGAGAAATATGTTGCTTCAGAGGTTTGTGAGGATTCACTTGCTGTGGCAGAAGTCAACCATGATGGGAAGATCATCCGTGTTGGTGATGCTCGGTTCATTACCGAGGAACATGTATGTTCACACACACACACACACACACACACACACAGACTTTTCACCTGATTCTACAATTCTCCTCAGTTTTATTTGCTGCTTTATTCTGCCTTTCAGCTTATTGTAAATTGTCTGGCCCACTACTTATTGTGCTGGTTTACACATACATTGCTTACAACTGTATTGTTACCATTCACAGAAATTACTCTATAACAAAGTTATAGCCTACTTCATATATCCTTAGTGGAGGCCTTATCGATGGCTGTAAATAACGTCCTGAGATGAGGTTACAGAGAAATGTCCAGTCGGCTGTTTGATCAGCTTGGCGATGCTGCCAATCACCAACGTTCCTCCAGACACTGATTGTTGATTGACAGGTCATTCCTGTTGCCAGCTTACATTTCATTTTGAGATCAAGTCACTGCTCTGTTATTTTTCAGTGCCATCACTCTGATGGACACTTAACCCATGACTGTATAACAGAATGACAACCCTGAGTGCAAAACCTTGTAAATATGCTTTTGTATATATCTATCTGAAACTGTGTATATATATATATTTCACTATTTATAAGTACTTTATTGTCCCAATGCAGATTCCTTTGTCTTGTCTGCACATTCTTTTTCTTTTCTTGTTCTCTCAGTCTTATTTTGTATACTCATTGCCTTACAGAAGAACATTGTGCATACCATAAAAACCGGACTATTGAGTGCACCTGACTATAGGTCGCACCTACTAAATTTAAGAAGAAAAAAAATTTTGTACATATATTGGCCGCACTTGTCTATAAGCTGTGTCCACGTTGTAACATGAGATATTTACACAGAAATATGTTACAGCTTTTGTCGTGTTTTTGGATTGAGTCAGTTCTTCATGCTGCCTTCTCCATCATCTCACCATTGATTCATTGATGCCAAGCTTACGTGCAGCAGCTCTATTTCCTTCTTCGATAGCTAGATCGATCGCTGCTAACTTGAAAGCTGCATCATAGGCATTTCTTCGTGCGTTTTCCAGGATGAGGGTGTGTGCATGAAGCGCAAAATGACTGATCTGAAGAATTTAGTGTGAGTGCATTTAATTTAATTCGAACAGTTTCATTGGTCCACTGTGACCTGTTCGGTAATTTAATTGGTCTGATGTGACGAGGCTAAATGTATTGGCGGCACAAAGCTCGTTAGCCCGTAAAAATCCATAAATTAGCCGCATCATTGTTTAAGCCGCAGGGTTCAAAGCTTGTGGAAAAAAAGTAGCGGCTTATAGTCCGGATTTTACAGTACACATTGAGAGCCACTGTACCAGAGTCAAATTCCTGGTGTGTCCTACAGTAAAGCTGATTTTGGTTCTAATATAATTTACTGTTGTCTTTACATTCATTCTGATATGTCGCCTTTTTACATTCATTCAGCCTAGGTGCTTCACAAAAGCACTTCTGAGCCTAAGCCTTTTTATGGTAGGGCAAATGCTGGGGATATGTCAGTGTTACCTTCACAACTTCTTTCAGTGGCCAGAAATATCAAATATTGCAGGTTTAAATATTTTCCTTGTCTTTCCTCCCAAGTTTGTTTTGCGAATAGTGACTTCAGATCCATTTGACGATTATTTTTTTGTTTATATTAAAAGTCAGATTTTTTTGGTGTCTTACATCAGTTGAAAATATATTTTAAAATATCATATAGACTGACTGATGTCACTGAAATGACGGAAAATACTGAATTATCACTCTTTGATGATCCAGATCAAGCAGTGGGGCCCGTTTGATTTGCTGATTGGTGGCAGCCCCTGTAATGACCTCTCCATCGTCAACCCAATCAGAAAAGGCCTTTATGGTGCGTAGCTGTGGTGTATGCACATCAGCATTAGCTTTTTGAACTTGTTTATAGAAAATGCAGTTTGAACTGTTATTGTTGTTTTACTTTTTGTTGATGTAAAGATTATTCAAAAGAAAAGAACAAATATGCAATAATCAGCAGTTATAGACCTGATTAACTGTACACAAATGAGATCACTGAATAATATTTCTATCTCCACTAGCCTCAGTTATGCTTTGATCAAAATGATCATTTTATAGTCACAGTTGTTAAGTTGATGGTGTATATTAGTGTTTGGAAGGAGTGTAAAAATATCAAAGGGCTGAAGCCTCTGTTCTTCGCTGTGATATGCTATTCTCTCTGGCAGAGGGCACCGGCAGGCTGTTCTTTGAATACTACCGCATCCTTCAGTTGCTGAAGCCCAATGAGGGTGACCCCAGGCCGTTCTTCTGGCTGTTTGAAAATGTGGTCTTCATGAACACACACGACAGAGTCAATATATCCCGCTTCCTTGAGGTTTGCTTAATTTAGTTCTTGTTACTGGTGGATACTTTGAAGTACTCTCTTCTTGCCTCTTTGCTCTGCTCTGACATTTTCCTTTTTGCTCCCCTTACCTCCCTTCCCATTTTCTCTACCACAATCCCTTCACCACTGCACTGCTGATTATTTCTGACTTGTATGTTCTAATTTCTGAAAGAATGACAGGCAGGGCTGACTATTGCTGCTCTATGGTTCTTTGACAGTGCAACCCAGTGCTGGTGGATGCAGTTAAGGTTAGCCCAGCCCATAGAGCTCGTTACTTCTGGGGGAACATCCCAGGGATGAGCAGGTGAGACGTACATTAAATCATGAGTTATAAGGATTAAAATATTCAAACTGATTTCAGACTTTTTTGGATTATAGAAATATATTGGCTTCCTGTAGCAGTAACAGTGATATCAGTAAATATATAAAGCATTAGTACCATTGTCTTCAAGCTTGTAACATTTCTATGTCGTATCCTTCCTAGATGTTTGACAAATTGGTTATGTGAAAATGTTTTTGATTTATAAGAGTTTTTTACACTTTCTTCTCCTTGATTATTATCTCTCCTTGTACAGCACCTATAAAAAGTATTCACCTCCTTGGTTGTGTTACCCTTTTATTGATTTTATAAATCAATCATGGTCAATATAATTTGGCTTTTTTGACAAAATTACAAAAAAAAAAACTCTTTAATGTGAATGCGAAAACAGGTTTCTACAAAGTAATGTCAATTAAATAAAAACATGTCATGGGAAATAAGTGATTGTATAAATATTCACCCCCTTCAAGTCAGTATTTAGTAGATGCACCTTTGGCTGCAATCACAGCACTGAGTCTGTGTGGCTAGTTCTCAGTCAGGCTTGCACATCTGGATACTGCAATTTTACTCCATTCTTTAAAAAAACTGCCCAAGGTCTGCCAGGTTGCGCAGTGACTGGGTATGAACAGCCCTTTTCAAGCCCAGCCTCAGATTCTCTATCAGATTGAAGTGTGAGCTTTGACTCAGCCACTCCAGAACACTCACCTTGTTGTCTTTAAACCATTTCTGTGTAGCTTTCACTGTATTTGGGTCATTGTCTTGCTGGAAAATGAATCTTCTCCCAAGCCAAATTATATTGACCACGATTGATTTATAAAATCAGTAAAAGGGTAAAACATTCAAGGGAATGAATACTTTTGCTGTAAGTGTTATGTTTTCTTCTTTTCTTTTTTCCTGCCTTTTTGTTTCTTTAGTTTGTCTAGCACTTTGTAAGTTATGTATTTTTAAAGTGCCTTATACTGTAAATAAACTTTGTTATTTATGTCTCATCAGGCCAATTATAGCCTCCCAGAATGACAAGTTGAGTCTCCAGGACTGTTTAGAGATCGGTAGAACGGCCAGGGTCAGTGACTGAACCTGTTGCTTCAGTTTGATTCTTATTTTTTTGTCTAAAGTCTTTCCATTCTGTGTAAGCAATGTGTCATTCTTAAACAGTTGTGATTAAGATGTTCATTTGGGTAGAAAAAATTACTTCTGCATGTTGTTTTTGGTCTAGGTCACCAAGGTGAGGACGATCACCACCAATCCAAACTCTCTGAAACAGGGCAAAGACGTGTCTATACTGCCAGTTCTTCACAACAACAGAGAGGACATCCTCTGGATCACGGAACTAGAAAAGTAGGCAATATGATGCTGTGTGTGTACAATTAAAGGTGACGCTTAACTAAAAAGGCAATTAATTCTTAACCCAATATATATCAAATCCAGACTATGCTGAAACTGGGCAGATAATATATTGCTTACATAAAACCAAATGCACAGTCCACCACTGCCTCTGCTCTGTTAAACCCTATGAGAATCCTGAGTACACAGGCTGGTCAAAACCTGAACATGACTATTTACTGATAGTCAACAGTCAAGCTCCACTAGAGAACTGTGGCCAGCAGTGGTTTCTGCTGCAGTTGAGACCAAAAACAGCCTTGTGTTTAAAAAAAAAGTGCTACGGCTGCAGAGACAGGAACTGGACATTTCTAATGGTGCCAGTTAAACATTAGACATACAGAGTTCTCAGTACAGTGTACTAGGAATCTGCAGTTATACTTTGGATTTGCCTCTGTGATGCCTTTATGGGTGATGTCACATTGCAGTTATTTTTTTTGTTTTGCAGAATGACCCTGCATTTTTGCTGGAGCTCTCTGCACCTTTGATGCACTGATGCAGTGGCCTCATACAAAAGAATGAGAGGGCTGCATTTTTAAAATTCTGCCTTAATTTCCATCTGCACATTTATTAATGAACTTCTCTAGCAACAGTTCACCTCAGCTTCTAAGGTCCTGTTCTCAAGTCTCCTGATAATAACTAGGTTCCCACTATAGCAAAGCACCTGGATCCCAACACGGAAACAAGGCCACAGAACACAATGAACACACTCATTTTTTTCAGATATACTGCATTGTACTGGTATTGATGTACTGTATTTCAGGTATATGAAGATTGGTACCACCAAAGCCATTTTTATAAGAAAGAAAAGTCTGTTTATTTTCACCTAATTTACAAAATGTGAAGCGTTTGGATTGTAGCTAACATATGTTTTCTCCATTCTTCACCAGAATCTTTGGTTTCCCCAAACATTACACCGATGTGAGGAACATGAATCGGCAGCAGAGGCAGAAAGTGCTGGGGAAGGCATGGAGTGTGCCAGTCATCCGCCACCTCTTTGCCCCCCTGAAGGACTATTTTGCCTGTGAGGAGCTGCTTCCTTTGACCACCTCCAACTCCTCCACCTTCTCGTCCTCCCCTGCCTCTCCAGAACAGCAGCAACTATCATAGGGGAGGTGGGTTATGTCTTCTGTAGTATAGTATGTTTATATATGTGTGTGGGTGGATGAGTGTGTGCGCACTGAGGGCTTTTGCCCTCTGTGTTTTATAAGAACCAGACAGAGCATAAAGAGTCTTTGCAGTCAGTCTCCTACTTTCAAAAGGCAGCTTTAGACAGATTTTTATGGATGACTAGTTTTGTCTGCTATGCACTTAAGTCTTTTGATTCATGTCACACGTGCAGTTTCTGTGGTTTCTATGCATAACAGTCACTGTGGCTTTCAGTGCTACTCTTCGTTTTAGTTAAAAAACTGTAGATTATGCTCCTTCCATTTCTTGCCTTACCTCTGTTTTTCCTCCTGACCATTGCTGCACACTGGAGTTTAAAGACACTTCCTTTTTTCCCAGACTGCTCAGTGACTTTCTGCAGTGCCATTACCCAGTGACCAGGAAACAGGAAAAGTCAAAGTCTATCATTTTCAAAGGTCAAAATTAATGGTATTGTATGCTGATGATGTTATATCAAATTCTGCTGTTTTTTTAGGGCTTTTTAGTCAGTAACCACCTAAACTTTTAGCTAGTTTTGTTATTTGACATGAATATTGATCCTGTATCTTGTGATTGTGCATGTCTACATAAGACATTTAATATTTTTAACAATTTTTAATTTAGTGCATGAAGACTAATGTTCAGATGGTGAATGTTGGAATGAGACAGATATTTTTAATTTGTCATACACCAGTGCTACTTTTAACTTGTGGGGTTGCAAAACGTGAATCATGTTGAACTCAGAGCTGTCACACTGTCTTACTGTGAAATTTGAAGTGTTTGTGGTTTCCAGGAGAAACATATTTCAATACCTTAATATGTACTGTAATTGTAAAAGATGTTGTAGTTTGTACAGACATTTCATTTCCTCTGTTTCCTTTGATGAAATGAACTCATCAGCATCATTACAGACATTCAGATATTTCGGGGTTTGTGGGTTTTCATCCACAATTCAATCACCGACCCTTGATTATCTATTTCCAAAACTTCTTCTTTTCAACCTTTTTAATGAAGGCAAGTGGAGCTGCAACTAATGATTATTATCACAATCAGTTAATGCACTGATGTTGATTAACTGGTTAGACTGTATAATGTCCAAAAATAGTGAAAAATGCCCAATTTTCAAGAGTTCAGGTTATCTCGTCAGATGGCTTGACTTGTCTGACTGACAGTACAGATGCCAGAGAATTTCAGTTTACTATTGTATATGACAAAGAAAGCGTTGATGGAAATTTATTACAATGATTATTGGATTATCGTAATTATTGCCAATTTTCTTTCAGTTGACTAATCAGTTAATTGACTACTCCTGCAGCTCTACAGGGCAGAAGAAAGGAATTGAGTATGATCTTGACTGTGTATTTTAGTTGGACTGAGTTGTAATATGTTTTTATTGCTGCATTGGTGCTTTATGGAGTCTGTGTGTGCACTGCCACTTTCACACAAACAAACCTGTGATGAACACAAAGGGCCTTGGTGCTAAATTATAACAAAATTGTGCTAGTGAAATATAATGATCATCAGCATCATGTCTTAATTCCAAAAATCGGTTAATGTTAAGCAATACATAAAAATGGGACTCTGTTTTTGTCAATAAAGCTTTTTCCCCTAAGACATTTTGACATGTCACAGTAGAAAAAACACAGGTGAAAATGCTGAAGTGAATGACTGAATTCCATTTAGGTCCTTCAGCTCTGGGGTCCTGGTCACACAGTCATGTCTTACTGGGACACGAATAGTATGAAGCCATCAGTAACGTTGATAATATGACAAGTCAAAATGTCTGATGGGAAAATCAAATCTGCAGATCTTTGCATTTGGTCAATAAATACAGCACATGCATTACTTCTTAGCCCTGTTTAATCATATTATCTTCAGAACCTTTTTTGTGATGAATAATCCTAGAACACTGAGGTACAAGGCCTAATTCTCTGATTCTTGTATTGACTGAATACTCATGCAGAAGACTGTGATCTATTCAGACTAATTATTGTAACATGAACATGGGTTTTCAGCACCGTTTTAGTGAAGGGATTTAGGTGGACTGTATGGTATTTTACAGATAACACCAAGAGAATAGATTTAGAGCTATGAATGTATCAATGACATGTTCAGCCTGTATGTGTGGAGGAAGACAAAAGTGTCCATCTCATCTAGAATGCCCATGATCATCATCTCTGTACTGTACCAGATACTGTTTTTATTGATAGTTTTTTACATTTATAAATAGTTGAACATAGAGTGAGCTGTCTGTGCACTCCTTTATATCTCACATGATTACATATTTAGGTAAGTGAATGGAAATAAGTTTTTTTAAATACAGTATACTAATTCAAATAAATTGTAATTATCTCAGAAATAGCCTCATTTTTTTCACTTGTCCCATAGCTGACACTTGTTATGGTTTTAACAACCTGGTAGCAGTTAAGAACAGTAGTTTTGGACTTGGCTATATTTAAATTTAGCCTCTTTCAATTGAGCAAAAAATAAAGGTATCACTTCTTCCTTGTATCAGAATTGTATCCCTGGCAGTTTGGAGAAGGCTTTAAAACAGCATTCGGACCTACCTGTGAGAATATAAGATTGTGTTAAAAAGAATAAATAAAATCTGAAAAGTCACAGTTTATTTTGAAGTATTTTTATAACTTTTGGTGGGGAAATGGGAGGCTTGGACTCAAAACTATAGTATTTCTCCTGCCTGTTGACATACAAGCAATCTCTCTTTAAGGGCATCATTAAAAATACCAGCAATCCTTATTTGACTTTAACCATAAATAATTATTAACAGAGTACATGTTCCAAAAAAGGAAAAAAATTCATGTCAGTATGAGTAATAAATGAACTGACATATTGTCAAACCTTGTGAGAGCTGGAACATCCAAAAGCACATGTTCACTAAAAGAACCAACATCTTTTAAATCTTTGTAAAAACGTTTGACAGTCAATAAGTTAGATGTAGGTGATTTCCATATTTTATTACAGCTAAGACTACATATGAGATTATCCCAAGATATTACACATCTCGCCGTCCGTCTTATTCTATTCTGTCGTCGCGCTCTCGTTCCTTTTAGGCGTTAGCTGTTTCGTCCTGACGTCATCAAATCGGTCTTTCCGCTGCCGGCGGAGTGAACGTGAACTGGCCAGAAGGGGAAAAAAGAAAAAGCAGAAGGACTTACGTCGAAACAAGTGTATGTTGATTTTTATGTCACAGAGTTACAGCCGAGAAACATAAGTCATCGTGATTAAGAACTGTGAAAGCCCGCTAACTCAAGGTAAGTTGGACGTTTTCGTACACACGTATCACTTGCTAGCCGGCATTTGAAACGCCGACTGGTTGAGAAGGCACCTAAGATAATCTCTGTTAGCTAAAATGTTAGCTTGTGACTCTCCGATTTCCGAGTTTACCAACCAACTTGGGCGAGGCTTTGAATTAGACATACTTTTGTTACTCTTAGTTACCGCTAACCTCCAAGACTGAAATTAATAGCATTAACAGCCACGGGCTAACTTAAACTGATGTGGTGCTTGCTAAATTCGAGGTGGGGAAAATGTCTGTGAGGTATGCTGGTACACGTTAGCTGGTGGTCGTGTTTAGCCTGAGACAGAATCGTAGCTAAAATTAGCTACATTTTGATCGCCGCTGTATTAATTGAATTGGCAACATATTCAGTCAGCTGTCAAGATGGTATCTTGTTGGTTAACAGCTGATACAGTTTGTTGGGTGGGCATATAGCAAAGCTAATGTTTTAGGAATCTAATGTTAGGCTGCTGACCATCAGGCTAATGTTAGCGTCCAAGTCTCTCAACGCCGGGCCTCTTTCATTTAATGTTAGTGACCTAGGTAAACTCTTATCATCCGGATTGCTTTTAAGATATAGAACTGCAGCTAACAATTATTTCCACCACTCATAATCTTTCTAGAATTTTCTCCATTAATCGTTTAGATAATTTTAAATAAGTGAAATTCATCGTCTGAGTTTGAAACGTTTTCGCGACGCTGGAATTACTTCCGGTGTTGTGTCCAAATCTGTTCCCCGGTGAGATGTATCCTCTAATTTGAAACTTGCCATAACCATCGCGTGGGGAGCTCTAATGGAAGCACAGATTTAACAGGGAGATGGGGATCTACGCGGGGGAACAGATTTCGATAGTGCTGTGTGGAAGGCTGTCCCCCGTCGAGTTGTTTCACCCTGTTCAAACGGTTTCCAGTAGCTATATAGAAAGAAAGAAAGTAAGTCACTTTCGGCTTTTCCCGTTTAGGGGTCGCCATAGCGAATCGTCACACTGACGACTCGCATGTTGACATTTGGCACGTGTTTTACTCCGGATTCCCTTCCTGACGCAACCCTGATTCGAACCCTTAACCACTGGCCTACCAGGGTTTCCAGTCGCTATATACTGTATATTATAATTGAGCATTTTAAATATTTGGGCTCTTGTCAGAAAAAACAAGACAATTAATGACATCACTCTAAGATATCCTGATGGGCATTGCACAGTTTTTTTGCAGTTTCATTGACAAAACGATTATTGATTGAGAAAATAATCAGCCAGTTTATCCATAATGACAATCATCTTTAACTGCAGCCCTAAACTCTATGCTTCGCTAGAAAGAGATGTAGAAGTTGTCTGTTGGCCATTAAATTTGTTAACTGGTGGCAATGCCTTGAATAACCACTTCATACAAAGACTTGTATGATTCTAAATTTAATAACACATGTCCAATTATGTGTTCTCTCATTTAGATAGAAATCTTCTCTACACGGATCAGATCTTTTGCCAATCCACTTATAATAGTTGATTGCATCTGAAGAGAAATGTTGTTCCTTCCAGCTACTACTTTCAGTTGTTGCAGAAATAAGTGATGTAGGAGATGAGCCACAGCAGAGACTGTGGATGAGTGTGTGTGCTGTAACTAGAGACCTTAACCAGACTGTCATTAGCAAGCTCTTTATTAGATACACCTGTGTATTTGAACGCAGTCCAGTACAACAGTCATTACATCTTATCTTTATGAAACTCATAATATTGAAGTGTTTGAAATTATTTGCAAATGTATAAATTCGGTTATTTGTTTATTTGTCATTGTTAATGGTTATGTTCTACTGGACTGCATAATATTCAGAGATATTTCTAATGTTCTGACCCCGTCATATATAAATGGAGAGGCAAAAACAGAGAGATTTTCCATGTTGGCTGTTGGCAGGTCTTGGTCATGTTATTTATAAATCAGATTAAAGGAAAAAAAAATACCTTAAGATAATGGCACCATTTCACACTACTACTCGGTCTCATCAGGTGACCGACAATGGCTGTGAACGTGTACTCAACCTCTGTGACCAGTGACAACCTAAGTCGTCATGACATGCTGATCTGGATCAATGAATCTCTACAGATGAACCTCACCAAGATAGAAATGTTGTGTTCAGGTAAGAAATGTGTATGCATCAGGTCTTTTTGGCTTTTATGTATGTTTCAGTCAGTTGTCAGATCCTGTGAAATAGTTTCAGGATGGGGTGCTCATGTTGGAAGAATGGGTGGGTGTGAGCATGTGAGAGTTTTTGCGTGATTGTGCAGTGTTTCTCACAAAATTATATTCTAATTGTGTGTTTTTAATTAAATATAGTAGTGCTGCTGTGCTGCTCATCAGACCTGTCTCTTCTGCACCAGCTCTCATGCAGCAGCAGGTTGGCTGCTGCCCTCCTCCTACATCTCTTCACCACTCTCTTCCTGACCCTCTCTTGCAGCTTCAGTAATAGAAAGTCACTTTCGGCTTTTTCCGTTTAGGGGTCGCCACAGCAAATCGTCACACTGACGACTCACATGTTGACATTTGGCACGTGTTTTACGCCAGTGCACGAACTTCAACTTCCTGAGTATGCTGCTGGGTTTAGTTCATCAGTGTAAACTAAACTCCAAACATTAACAGTGGGAAAGTGTTAGCAGGATACACATTTAATCTGTTTGCAGAGTCAAGGAATGGACAGTGTACCTGGTAGCATTATGGATCTTAGAGGGGGAGGTGCCTGAGGAGTAGGGGTTGGCTTCAATAAGGACTGTACATTGTGGGGGCGACTGTGGTTCAGTGGACAGAGCAGTTGTCTCCCAACCGGAGGGTTGTAGGTTCGAATTACGTATGGTGCCTGCAGTCCACATGTCGAAGTGTCCTTGGACAAGACACCGAACCCCCCAAGTTGCCCCCGATGGTTAGTCATTGATGTGAGTTGGCGTCGCAGATGGCTGCCTCGGTTCTGTACCGGAAACAAATTCCTAGTGCGTGTAACATACTTGGCCAAATAAAGGTGATTATTATTATTATTGTTGTTCAACCTTTTTTCATCTTCCCTAATTATTCAGCATTTTCGTTTCATCAGCAGTTGGCTGTTTCAGCAGTGGATATCAGCCATTTCAGCATCGCTAGGGCAATTCTTCAGCAATCAGCATTCACACCTTTTTTTTTCTTCAGGAAATGCCTGTCTCTAGTTATAATAATGATATTACTTTACTGATTCCCCCACAGGGGAAATTCAGGTGTTATAGCTGCAGAGCAAAATGATTCAATAAAAGTAATAAAAATAGAATTTAGAATGATTGAATTATAGTAAAGTGCACAATAAATAAAACATTAGTAATAATAGTAACAATAATACCAGAATCAGATCTTTTGCCCATCCACATACATAAAGAGTATGTACAAAACAACTAAAGCCATTTAGCCAAAAAGCAAAGGAACTCTGGGCAGTGTCTGCGGAATCAGGTCAGGATTTTGTCTGGAGTTTCCCTTTCTCACACGTAGCACACAACAGGATGTAGTCTATGTCAAATATGTTCTCACCTATTGGAAATACCTTGTTTGGATTATGTGATTTTTTTTGGGGGGGTGGCTCCTAGCAAGTTTGTAATTTGGTCATAAACAAACAAGTCTCTTGACTTCTCTGATGACTCTAGCACCAGCTCTTAATGACAGAAGTTCCTGAATGTCGTTGTGTGCCCAGTTAGATATTTTCATGGGTGTCTTCATTGTAATGACCATTTTATTTTATCATCGGATGTTTGTATTCCTCAGTATTCTCACCAGTCACTTGATAGAACCTCATCCTCATGCGCTCTAGCTCTGTGTCAGATTTGCAGTCTGACAGAGCTCCTCTAGGTAATGTCTAGATAGTTTTAGGTTTATAGTGCATGTCTGAAAGGCAACATTGTTAAAGTGTGCAGTGTCTTTAAGCTGTGAAATTTATAAAAATCAGTCTGCGAATACTGAGTTATTTGTGCTTGCTGGGAGCAGTGATGTAGGTTGTGTATTGCTCCTTCACCTACTGCAGTTAGAAGAGACTGTCCCTGAAGTTGCTGCTCAGGCCACTTAGGTTGTCCTAGGAAGAGTGTGAGGTGTTGGCCAAACTGTTGGTCATTTGGGCATCTCACGAGAGCATACCAAGACAGAGTTGGCCTTCCTAGTCAATGTGTCTAGTCTCTTTCTGTCTGTCGTCAACCATCTGTGAAGGAAGTAGATGATAGCATCATCCACCTTGTTTCATTGCTGGTAAGCTAATTGCAGCGGATCCATATTCGAGCTCACCAGAGAATGTAGATGGGCAAGGACAAGCCTCTCCTGAGCCTTCATTCAGAGCAGAGATTCAGTTGATAGGAAAATACTTCATTGGTAAATTAAGTTAGATGCTGTTGTGCACAGCATATATGACAATCTCAGAGGCTCGTACATGTCTACTGCCTCAAAAACATTGTATCCATTAATGTTAAAAAAAATGACAAAAAGTACACAAACAGTTATTGGTATTGTCTACTAGAGTCATTCTGCTGTTCTCTGCTACTAGCCTAAAATAGTCATACCTCATTGTCATGTTATAGCCTTGTTATACTATCTTGTAAATAAAATGGAAAAATGTTATACCCTCAATTGGGTGTCAGTTTTTTCCCTTGGTACCAAAAATGGTATCGAATATTGATATTTTTAAAGGTGTCATATTAAAATTAGAAATTCCTCTATCATGACACTACTATTTGACTCCGTACAGGCACAGTGGGTGCACCAGCCATTTCCCTCTGTTTCCCACACACACTCTCTGCAGTGAAGAAAAGAAAGGGGGTCGCTTAGCTTCTGCATCTCTGTGTTTGCTCCACCTGACCTGCTGCTTCTGCAGTGTCCTTGGCTGTTGTCCTCCTCCTCTAGTCCTACATTTCTCTCTTCCTGACCCCCTCTTGCTGCTTCAGCAGCACTGGGTATAGTCTGGAAATACCTGAAGCAAATTAATTGGATCGCTGTTCAGCTTTCCCATGTGTGTTTTCTTACGTTTCTAATGTTAACTCAGTTCTGCTAATACTTTTGGGCCATACTGTCTGCACCTGCAGAGGACGAGTCATTTAAGTCTGGGAAAGTATTTTTCAGTATTCCTCTGCATTGAGGGAGCAACAGAGTTTTAGAATTAGCATTAATCTTAACTTTTAAAAACAGATACGGAGAGGAGCTGTTCGGGTGGTCCATTGTCAGTGTGAGAGATAGCAATATTGACTGCCACATGTTGATTTTCTTTCTTTTTACTATTTAAAAGTGTAGAGCTGTGTGATGCATATATTGACTGGCTCAGCCTCTCTCACACATTCAGTAAAATCTTCTTTTCAGTTGGTGTGCCATTGATGTATAGAAATGTCTGTCTTCTGTTGTCACTTGAAAGGAAGATGGACATTATTTTAATTCTTTGCTCTTACACTACATGTTGTGTTTTTTAAGGTATGCATTAATTATGAACATGCAGCACCCACTCAGTACCAGTAACAAGTTTTACTATATTGGACCTTGGAGGACCTGTAACGCAATATTTGGGCCCTTTTTTGTTCAGGTGCTGTCTATTGCCAATTCATGGACATGCTTTTTCCCAACTCTGTGCCTCTGAAGAAAGTCAAATTTGGTGCCAAGCTGGAGCACGAATACATCCACAACTTCAAGCTTCTGCAGGTTGCTTTCAAAAAGATGGGAGTTGACAAAGTAAGTATAACATGCACCTTAATGTCAGTTTAAATTTACATGGCACACCCTACATAAGTGCAGAAGGTCTGGAAATATATGAAGGAAGTTATATTAGATGGCAGCAAAACAATCATTTTTGTAAACATGCAACCATCATATCCTAAGAGCTTATACAATTTGATACCTGTGTCTTGCCATGAGCAACAGAAATAAAGACTCTGTGACACAAACACTGTACAGCAGTTTTCAGTATAACAGGAACAGTTCTGCAGTTTCCTTTGACAACAGATAAGGTTGGGATGTGTGTTACATGTACCTCTTTAACTAGCTTACTGTGGCTCTAGCTTTATCATTTTTCTCTTGTATTTAAAGGGGATCTCCAGAGCCCTGTTAGAACAAGTACAACATTTTGTGACTCTAATAAGTCATTTCATACCAGGTCATAGAAGACAAAACCTGCATCACCTTTGAAGACACTGAAAGCAACAATAGGCCGTTAGGACTAGATTTGATCCCCTCATACAACTCTCTCCCTGTAAAGAATAATCGTGTGATTATGGTGTAGTTTGTAACTTTATAAATGCCTGTCTAAGGAATGGTGACAACACCAAATAATCCAAATAAGTACATGAAGCAGAGGTTGTTTAAAATCTGCACCTTAAAAAAAAAACCTGCACAACAAGCTTGCTACTGAAAGAAAAGGACCCCTGATCATTCTGGCTGTTTGTTAGAACGGAGTATCATAAACTGTTGTAAGAGTAGCTTCAGCCTTCATTCCATACTGCTGCTTGATAATCAAACTGAAACTCTGTCATCCCCTCCTAGCCAGGTTAACTGACTCTGTTTTTCTTAGCACCTCTTCAGGTTGTCTGTCCCTCTTTGTCTACTGTCTACTGTGCAGTGGTTTTATCTGTCAAAGTAAAGTCACCAAAGGATAGGCAGAATTACAACCGAAATGCTTGAAACTTCATTTTCTAAGCAGTGTGTTTTTTTTTTTTGTTTTTTTTTGTTGTTTTTTTTTTACACTAGAATCAAATCAGTTGCATTTTGCAGTTTGCATTTGTTAAATTTTCCCTCTTCACATTCAGAAGCTTCACAGCGTCTTTATATTGACAGAATCATCAGAGTAGCGCAGATCCAGTTTAGTCATTGTTTATTTTTAGACTGAACTTGCAGGACTGTTGCTAAAGCTTGTGTAATTTATTCATGGACCAGCTTCCTTCCTGCTGCCTATTTTTTAACTCTTTGTTGTAGACTTGTTCACTGTTTTGAAATGCCCAGACAGTGTTTATTCATAGATCCATATTAGAGATGCTTGAACATGTAGAGCACATCAGTATATTCATAGCTATTCACTGTATCTGCATTGTGGACTTGGCCCTCATTCATACCTTATGAGTGTGCATGGTGTAATGTCAGCTTCCTCCTTCGCTTAGTTAGTGTGTTTACTGCAAAGCTGCTCCCACTAACTTGTCTGCTACTCTTTTTCTCACTGTGGCTTTGATTCCAAACTACATCGAGTCTTAAAGTATGTGCCAGAAGAGAAGGGTTTTACATATTTTCTGCTGTCCCGTGCAGTCAGTACATTGTTTGTTTGCTTGTAAGTTTATTCCATCTTTATTCCATGTCTGAAGCATCTGTCTAAGCCAAGTCACAGTGAAGGATATTACCCCTTAACATTTCTAAACAGTTAACATTTTCGCTCTCCAACTCCTTTTTCTCTCTCTATCTGTTTCCCTCTCTCTTTCTCCTTTCAGATCATTCCAGTAGACAAACTGGTAAAGGGGAAGTTCCAGGACAACTTTGAGTTTGTTCAGTGGTTTAAGAAGTTATTTGATGCAAACTACGATGGGAAGGAGTATGATCCAGTGGAGGCACGGCAGGGCCAGGATGCCATGCCCACACCTAGCCCTTCCCCATCAGCTCTCAACAAACCACCTAAAAAGGCCATCAATCAAGGTCAGAGCTCAGATTTAATAAATTATGGTGGGAAAGTACTGCTAAAGTACTGCTGATGTGAAAGGTGGAGTATTCACATTGTTATTTATCTTATTTCTCTTCAGCTCCTCAGAGGCCACCTGTCGCCAAGGTAGCACCGAAGTTGGCTCCTGTTAGTGCAAGGAAGCCAGGGATGGGAGGAGCTGGTGAGGAGAGGGCAGAGCTCCTAAATGAGGTTAGCACACCACCAAGAAAATATTGTTTCTTTGCTCTGAAATCCATACAGTTACTACAGAAACATGAAGTAACTTTAGTTTTACAACAAGCAAATAAATCAAACCACTTCAACATAATATTAAAATGAGTAAGCCAAGTAAAATATGTCATTTATTAATGTAGAAACAAAACTTAAAGGTTGTTTTGACCCTTGTTCCACAGCTGGAGACATTGAAATCTGCGATTCAGGACATGGAGAAGGAGAGAGACTTTTATTTTGGTAAGCTGCGGAACATTGAGCTGATTTGCCAGGAGAAGGAAGGAGAGGGTGACCCCACACTGCAGAGGATTGTAGACATCCTCTATGCAACAGATGTGAGTTTGTAATCTGTTTTTATTAAACCTGATATCTCTTTTGAATGAAGGATAGTGATACTGTAGGTTAAACAGTCAGTGGTTGATTTTATTAAGTGTATTGTTACAAAAATGTCAGTTTTGTCAAACTAGAAGTTCAAATTGTGAATGACAGAGAATTTTAAAGCAGTATGGTATTCATAAAATGATATTAAAGTAATTTTCCATTTCCTGGTTATGAGAAACAGTGAAGCTACATTAAAGATATTGTCTAAACTAGGCCTGGGCGATACAACAGTCTGTAATTATTGCAAACAAATTCCCACAATAATGTTGATAAACTAAGTCCATTTTAATATATGAAAAGAATATTCTGCATCTCGGTCAAATCTCTGGACAATCATAGGTTAGGGTCACTTCACTGAAATGTAGGGCCAAAGCAAGGAAAATCACACACATGCTGTTGGAAACGTAATGTGTGAGTGTGAGACGAGTCAGACCACTGCACAGGAGGATAAAGCTGTGGTGAAGGGAGGTCACACAACATCAGTGATCTGGACATTTTTTTCTTTTTTTAAATTAAATAAACCTCCCAATGATATCTGCTGTAAATATGCAGATGTCCTGTGCTAATTAGGACGGAACACACCAAACTAGTTCAGAAAATGTTACAATCCCACATTATGTGTCACACTATCAGCCAGGGGCTTCTTATACACAGAGGTCACACAAGACTGATTTTAACCCTTCTTTAATGTGGCTTATTTGATTAGGTCCCCTTTGCACTGAACATAAAAATCCTGACAAACTGCTGCTCCCATCTTAAATGTACACAGATGCCAGAGTCCCAGTACTGGAGGCGTGATGCTGATTTTGATGTCTGATGGACCGTGTACATTGCGACCAATTTGAAAATGAATCAAACAGGCTATTAACCAATTGTTTGATATACAGTATTACTGGCCTAAAGCAATCAAAACAAACAGGTAATGTGCTCCAGGGGAAATTCAGTGTGGATGAGCTGATCATTCACTCCCCCAGGGTGCTTCACTGGCCAGCTGATTGTAGGTTTCCAGCTTATAAAATCTTGCGATGTCGGCCACTTGCATACCTCGTTCATGCTTCTTAGTGATTTCCTTTTTAACTTCCATCGTAATCATCTCCGTTTTCTTACCGCCCTTCTTTTCAACCTTTCTCTTTTCTTCATCGGGGCCATTGTTGCAGTACAGATGTTGACTATACGAATGAGGCGCAAGAACCATTGGCTCAGTCATGACATGACGCTCGGCAGACAAAGCGTACATACTACTCGTATTGCAAGACCTCGCTCGTTTGTCAAGTTAAAATTTATTTTTTTAAAAAGGTTTTACTGTATTTGCAGTTTCCTGGTTTTCTGCATAAATTGGTCATGCAATGTGATCTGATCTTCACCAAAGTCACAAATATCAACAAACACAATATTTCTAAGCTGATAAAACAAACACTCATGATCGTTCATGTCTTTATTAAACACACCCATTAAACATACAAAGTGATGGTGGAAAAAAAATGACAACACCAGGCTCTTGATGTCACTACATGTCAGCTGGAGTCGGGTGTTGGCAAACCTGGAGTCCAATCAATAAACCGAGAACGGAGGTGTGGTTTAGAGCTTCCTTGACTTATAAAAACAAACGGTGTCAGTTTCAGTTTGGTACTGTGGCCAAGATCACTCCAAAGGCATGAGGCAGAATGATCAGTGAGGTAAAAAGAACCCTAGAGTAACAGCTAACGGCTTGAAGGATTAACTGGGATTGGTTAACATCTCTGTTCATGAGTAACTCATATGCAAAATATTGAACAGCCACGGTGTCCTAGGCAGGACACCACAGAGGAAGACATCGCTCTCCAACAACAACATTGCAGCCCGCCTGAAGTTTGCTAATAAGGGTCCATCATGGATTAATGCTGTGCCTCTCTGAGCTGCCACTGGACATCTAACTTTTCCATTGTTAAATTCTGTAAAACATGGAAACTGAATTGAAATACAGACATTAAACATTACTGAGTCAAACTGGAGGTGGACTGCCAACATTTTAGATATTTCTTAGCTTTATCAATCCTGTCATATGACACAATACCTTCAGTTGTCAGTTTATTAGGTAAAACTTAGTCTTTTCACAATTGGGGTAAATTTTTCCTACATTTTCCACACGTCAGTAATCATTTTCAAACCAATATTCTGTCTATAAACCCTTGCATGTCAACAACGGAGTATTACTGAGCAAGAAGCAGCATTTTTTTTTTTCACCCCAACATCTTTATTTTTTTTGTCAGCAACAGGAACATATGTGACCAACCATGACATATGTTGCAACATTGTTACTACAAGCACATGGTACACCGTCAACTAAACCTATTTATTAAAGTCATGTTCAGTATATATTTTACCTCAAGACATGAGGCCAGGCCCTATTGTGGGTCAGTAGGGTCTGCAAGTGCTGTGGCAGCAGCAACAGGTCCTTAAACTGTCCCACGGACATCCTGGTTTAGGCCCAAAAATGACCATGGTACAGTTTAATTCCCTCCACCAAGTAGTGAAATGTTCCACATTCCCTTTTTATCGGGATCAGGATGCACTCCTTGTATTTAGCAAAGTCAACATCTGCCGGTCATCATCGCGTGATGTATGTAGTGCATTTAATTCGCCTCCAAAAATAGCTTTTTTTGTGTTGTTTCTTTATGTTGCTCTGTATGTGGAAAGACCTTAAGTCCTGCAGTAAATCCTCCTCCATGAAGGTGATAATGCTCACATTGTGTTTCAGAGATGTGTTGATTCAACGTGGTTTTGAAATCCTTAGATCCAAAAGCTACAACACATCCCATCTCCAACACAAACTGGCACAGCTGGTGCCTGTAATTGGCACACACTGTGCATTACAGGATTACAGAGGGTGGTGAAAACCAAAACCTCCCGCAGAAATGATAAAAGACTCTTAATGTTTATGAGTTATTACTCAGAAGTCAGAGTCGAGTTTGGAGTCAGTCAGGTTTAAGTAGAAAGTCAAGTCGGAAATTTATTTATGTGGCACGAGTGTGAGTCATGAACAAAGTGTGCCCATCTCTGGATTGTGCAACACCAGCATTGTGAGGTGGAAAGGGGATTGCAGACAGTTTGCTTTAAATTACTGAACTGAGTGACTTTTGCTGATTCACAGTGATCAGCATCACTGCACACAGAGATGGCATCCAACTGCTGTCAATGCCTCCTTCTGTTGATGGTTAGTCCGTTTGCCACCTGGCTCAAGGCTGGTTGCATCCTTTCGCTGTAAGGTAACTGCTGTAAGGTTTGTGCGTTGACTGAAGTATGTCAGGCTTTCAGACTCCATGTGAGACTCAAATCACACCACACCAATAAGGGGGTTTCTGACTGATTTGTTGATGGCAAGTCTTAAATTCAGACTCCAGGGTTTTTTTTTTTGTTTTTTTAATTGTCTCTATTGCTTTCATTCATACCTCCCCTTCTGTCTCTCTCTCTCTCTCTCTCACTCACTCTCTAGGAGGGTTTTGTGATCCCAGATGCTGAGGAGCAGGAAGAGTTTTAATATTCAAGACTGCAAGCAACTTTTCACTTAGATGCCATGGTCTACAAACTCCCCTCGAGGTCCTTCCTCAAGCCAAGACAGTTTGGTTTTATATCAAACACCAAATCTGATCTTGAACTCTTGCCCCCACCCTCCAACCTCTCCTGTACCCAAATCCCAAACTGTCAGACTTCATCTAGGCCTCAGCTGCGGTACGGCACAGCTCCTTCAATCCTAAAACATTTAACAAATAGCCAAAAAGCATTCATCACTGCTTTTTCCTCCTACACATCTGTCAATCTGGGAGAACCCCAAGCCCCACCCTCAGATATAATCCCATCCTTCTCAAAACCAGATCCTGTAAAACATGTCTGGTTTTTGTAATCATCAGTGTGGGAAAGGTTTTTTGTGTATTTGTTTTACATGTGTGTTTAAAAATCAATCTGAAGACCTGGCTATCAGTTCATCAATCACTTTGTCCCAAGGTAAGCCCAGTTGTTTCATTTTTGTTTGCTAGCACTGCAGCCATCTTGTGCCTCTCCTGCTGACACATTTTTATTCATTTTGAAGAACATGCATTTTGAGAAATAGCAGTAAAAACATTTCCCAGCAGAACACAGTTTGGAACTGAATCTGAAGGTGTATTATGAGTTTTTGCTAGCTGGTCCCAAGCAAGCTGGACAGCACATTTTGGCACTGAAGGGATCAGGGTTTAGTGGGACAAGGCAATTTTTGGACCTTCAATAGCTTTTTTTTTTTTTTTTTTTATGTTTGTGGCCACCCCGGAAAATTATTGCTTTTGTTTTATCACATTTTTCTTCCCACTCCATTTTTCTTTTTAGTTTCATCTTGTTTTCTCAGTATGTTTTGAAACTGTTTGGTCATAAAATCAGCTGTCAGTCATGCTCTTACATTTTAAACATGTTTTCTAATTAGGATGAGGTTTATTCATGCTCCCTACATAACGCAGGTCTCTCTCTCTCTCTCTCTGGGAGAGATTTTATGCGTGTAGAAACTTGTTTTCCCATCCACAACAAAAGAGGCTTTGAATATTGAAAAATGGTTGTTGTAACAGTTCAATTGTCCTTTGCCACCCACATGCTCCCACTCAGCCTTGGTGTTCACATTTCAGGTTTCCTATATGTGTAGTTTGTAATTCTATGAAAATGGTTTGACTCTACAGTTCAATGTGAGACTAATTGATAAAAGCTTTTGCACAGGGTAGCTTTTTTTCCAGTGTCTAGTAAAAGTGCAAAAACAAGTTGGAGATGGTATGATGGTTGTGTACATGTATTTTGAAAAGTTTAAGGCAGACCTGCTGCTTTATGCCAGTGGCCTTAACCAACCCCCAGCCAATAAAACAAACCCCAGAAGGGTGACGGGAAAGCCAGAACAGCCACCTTAAAAACACTGTGAGCTCTGACTGTAGCCAGCCACAGTCAAGGCCATCATCTGATAGCTGTCTGGCTGATCTGTGAAAGTGGCTGCTGCTGCTTTTTTCACTTGTGTCATCAGGTAGATTGAGGGGAAACCGTGTTTTCCTGCCCCTGTTACTATTGATGGATTTAGTTTTTCTTGAAGTTGTTTCATGTGGCATGAGTTGGTTATAAACTTGCCACACTGAAGGCATATTCCTTTCTGGGAATGCAAGATGGGGTTTCCCTGCTTTTTTTGTATTTCCACACCCTGAATTACCTATTTTAATATTGTCCTATCTTATTTCTAATATGAAACCAGGTTTCCACTGTACTATGTAAAAATGTCTTTTTTGACAGCTTTGTTACCTAATCTGAACAATACAATAGTATTGACTTAGCACAAAACCTATGAAGAGCAACTTGTTCTTGGAATACACAACTTTTTCAATGGCCTTATTCATTAAATTCATTTTTCATAAGCAAACTTTTCAAAAATGTATTTTAGGTCTGCTGTTTTGTGCAAATATTTGTACTGTTAGTCATATTTTAATGTTGTGAAAATAAACAACATTGGAGGTATTTTGGACAACAGCTCACGTCAGGTTGAGCAGATGCCTGTCTTCCATCAGATGCTCATAAAGCAAACAAAACATATTTACCATGTTTGTGCTAGTTAATTAATGCAGGGATGTCTGGTGAATTCTGTTCTTTCCACCTGTTAGAAGAAAGATGCAAACTTGTTTCTACAGTAACATAAATGTAGACTGGTGCCACAGTAGCAGACTTGCAAAATGCTTTGTTGAATTAAATGAAAGACTATTCTGCTTTGGGGTGTTATTAATTGAGCCTTTTCCTCTTTGGATAAACAAGGTAGTGAGTCCTGTAGTATTCAGTTTCCTAGCTACATGATTTGATATTTGACAGTTTGTGAGCCTTTAACAAACACTGTTGCACAAATCAGAGGGTGCCTGGGTTATCTGTGCCTTCAGTGAGACTGCAATTTTAAAAAATGACACTTCTAATTTGACATTTGAAACATTTTTCCAAATTATTTCTGACAATGTATGCTCCTCGACACACCAGTCTACCTTATGGTGATGTGTGAGTGCAGCTCCTTTAGTTTTGTCTTTATACTCCAGCACACTGGATTGAATGTAAGGTTAAAGCGCTGAGTGTTTTTTTTTTGTTTGTTTGTTTGTTTGTTTTAGCTTTCATTATATAGTTTTCACAGCCACATTTGCTGAACAATGCAGGAATTGTAGTTCACCCAGTTTTTAGAGCAGGAAATGATCAACAAGTCGACTGAGCAGATTTGTAGGACCAAACGGTGGAAAGTTCTTGATTGTCAAAATCAGTTATTTCTTCACTCCATGTGGTCACGTTGTTTCACTGCTGAAGACTGAAAATAAATGCTGTCCATGAAACAAAGAAGAAATGTATAGAAATTGCTTAATTTAACGTTTTTTTTGTTTTGTTTTGTTTTGTTTTTTTACGCATGCTCATATAATTGTGTACTGTGCATAAGAACAGCTGTAATTCTTGCGCCGCTCACATGATGTGGTTGTAACTTCACTCCAGATTAATACTCAGAATTTTAACATGGTTAATTTCAAACCTAATGTGCTGAAGTACAGAGGCAATACAACAGAACACTGTCACTGAAGATGCTGTATAACTTTGTGCAAAGAAGATAGAAAAAGTTACTGTAACCTACTGTTGTAGACTCTGATCGTGTCTGTGTTTAGATTTTTTTTTTTTAATCTTTATCAGTAGGGCTTCCCAGTAGGGCTGCAGCTAATAAATGTTGGCTGTTCTGCTTAGTTGTTTGTGATAGTACCATCATAAACCTTCAAAAGGTTTTGAAAAATGGCTCACGATTTCTTAGATCAGAATATGTTTCATTGAAATGCGGTGTTTTGGCTGACGGCCAGAAACAAAAAAAAATCCATTTATATTGATATGAAACTGAAAAACATCAAATCCTCAGAATCCATTAAAAGCTGGAACCAACTCATGTTTGGCACCTTTGCTTGGACAATGATTCAAACATTGAATCCATTAAGTCAGTTATGCATGTTAATATTTTTCTATCAATTAACTGCGTAAAAGTTTCAGCTGTACTTTCCAAATATGTACTCTGAATGCTGAAACATAACCCAAGCAAACCAAATAGTTAGCTGTCTGAGTGATAGATGTAAAATCCCACTCCTCTCTAAGCTGGGTGAAATAAATGCTCTAAAAATAGCACAAGCTACAGGGTGTCCTATATCTTTAAGGAGCTTTTGAGGGTCTTTGTGGTGCTAGAGGACAGATTCAACCACTTGGAAGCTGTTTTATAGCTCGCTTATTATATTCAAACTTCATAATAGACCAGGATGTCCCTAAGCAGGACTTCCTGGTAGTAAGCAGAAGCTATTACAGGAAGCTCTTGTGTTATGTGGGTTAATGCCAAAACAACTGTAACACACTGAAGACGGACAGATTGCAGGGCAACAGCACAGCGTAAAACCCCCCCCCCCCAAGTGCAGGAAAACCGTAACAGAACAGCAGGCTCTCGCATTTTGAGCAGTCCTGACGAGTGTGTGATGTTGAGCCTTAGTGAAGAACTGCTTTTTGTTGTGCTGTGTCAAAGGGGAAGAGATGTCCCCTTTTACACACTGGCCTCTGTACTGAGCCCAGTGCCAGTGTAACCTCCTCCCTGACTAACTTGTCTGTTTAGTGAGTCAGTATTAGTTGTAATCCCTTCAGTTACTTGTCAAGTGTGGTTCTTAAGGAGATCTTTTTTGTTTCACTATGACTGAAGAGGTTTTGACAGTTGCCTGGTTTTTGCAACTTCAAGTAATTTTCCTGACAAAGTATTTCACATAGTGTGTTGACTCCTGTCTGGTTTAATGATAGTAGGAATGTGTGTTACTGTACGTGTTACTGAGAAGGACTGTGTGGCGTCAGTTGCTCACTCCTGAAAGAGTTCATGGTTGCCCTGGTGATGTGTGATCATCATCTTAAGGCCTTCCCAAATGAGATGAGAGAAAAAAAACCCGTTTCTCTGGATGATGGCATGTCCCCAGTGCGACTGACGTCCTGGAGCGTCACACGTGTGTCTTTGCTGAAGACGCCTGAGCAAAGTGAAATGGTGGCATTAAAGGTAACAGTGACTGACCTTTGACCTTTCTCCTCTCACCAGTCTCTGACAATAAGGATGTAATCGTGGGCCAAGTGTCGCCTGAGTCCCTCTGTCCACACCCCTCTCCTCTTTCTCCTGTTTCTGCTGGACTTTGTGTTTGTTTTTCTTTGTTACTTAATTAACTTAATTTTCTTGAATCAAGTTTCGTACAGTCAATAAAACATTATTTCCCCATCAATGTTGGGCTGGGTTTTTGTCTGTTTGTCTTGAGTTCTTGGTCACACAGCTTCACAGAAATTTAAGTAAGATGACAGAACAAAGTAACAGAAAAATATTTTGTTGTATTATTAAGTTACAGACATTCAAATGTAGTTGTCTAAAGGTGGGAGACAATCTGGGAGGGGTAAACGGTTCACAAGCAGTAGTTAAAGCAAGATGGGCTCCAAACTGGCTTTAAAATTTTCATTTAAGATTGATCTGTAGTACACACTTAAAGTGTTGTTTACACTGTTTCCCGTGTGTACCCTGCCTCTTGTCCAGTGTCAGCTGGGATCAGAAAACTTCTTTCTACTGTCCAGGAGAAAGTCTTTGATAGTGTTGATCATTGATTTTTTTTTTTTTTTCATGTCAAAGTTTAGTTCATGGATTAAGTTGTACTCACAAGTCACTGTTCCAATAAAGAAAGGGGGTAGACTCAGTCAGCCTGTCCCTGTTAAGAAAGGCATTAGGCAGGGATATCCATTATCAGGGAAGCTGTATGCTTTGGCCGTTGAGCCTCTTTTATGTACACACTCAGTCAAACATTTAGACACACTTTCCTATTCAATTCATTGGGATAGTGTGTCCAAACCTTTGACTGGTAGTGTAAATGAATTTGGGAGGAGCAGGGACCAATTGACCCCTGCAGTCATGTAATAGCTTTCTGCCTTCAGATTGCTCTATCATAAACAACTAGGTCTGGACTGAAACAGCATCTGTTCTCCACTGTAGAATGAAGAGCCTGGACTATGACAAGCAATTGTTGCTCTTGTTCACAGTTGTACTGTATGGTAATATAAGGGAGGAACATCTGTTTCAAAACCCACTGCTGCAGGGCAGGAAACTGTCAGTGTGCAAAGAAACCTCATAACAGCTGGACTGATGAAACTGGCAGGTTTGCGATCAGCAGAGCAGGGGAGAACTGCTGCCATACTGAGCCAAGGACCTGGTCTTCTGGAGAAACTGGTGGAAGAGGTGATGGGTGAGTCTGTGGAGAATCAGTCAGTGAGTTGGCCTGATTTTCCATCATTGTCCTTCTGTGCCACAGTGGAGGAACAAGAGAGAAGAGATTGGCCCTGTGGTATCTTTTTGATTGGTGGAGCTTCCACAATTTTCTACTGTGTTGAAGAAAGCTCTTTACAGAGGTTACAAGTTCATGTTTTCTTCTCTTGCTTTCTCTTCTGTTTTTCTCTTTTCTCCCATTTTGTCCCATTGATTTTCTTCTTGTCTCTTTTCTCTTTGAGTTTGTATTTATGTGTACATGCTTTGGCTTAATGGAAGAAATAATACTTGTTTGTTTTTTCGTTTTTTTTTTTTGTCTGATAATATTAATCTTTTTTCAAATATTAATGCAATACACAATCTTATCCATAGAGGGCAGTGTTTGACAATGCTGATACTGTCATAACACTTGTCATAGTTTTCTAAAGACCTAATTTATGTTTCCTAAACTAAAATATACACATTTGTTAACTCTGCAAACAGCTTCATATATTATTAGGTTTAGCTCTTCAAAGCTTATAGTAATGTAACTCAGACCCATTTGTTTACATAAAATACCAAACAAATATTTTAGTTTTTACATTTTATATTCATTTTTACATGGCATCACATAAAGTCTTACTATGATGCAAAGAAATTTTAGTTTCAGTTTTTGTGTTTATAAAGTCTTATATTCCACATTTTTTGTCCTGCATGAAGATTTCAGATATTATTTAGAGGCGTGTTGCCTCCTAAAACCTTATAAAAGTAGCTTTTTACCGTGTTCCCTAAAAGCAACTTTTGTCTATATACCATAATCACTTGAATGCAACAAGGGATCGCATGTATTTAGAAATTCGGACCTTCAGTCTGTAAGTGAATGCGTCGTGAGCCCTGATTGGCTGCTAGTCAGAGCCCAACCAGAGTTCAGCTCCACTGTACTTGTCAAAGGAAAAAGGAAGAAACAGGAGCGGAGTGTTGTCGCTGGGTCGAAAACAGTTCACCTTCAGGGACCGCACGAAAGACACTCCGCTGACTGAGAGGAAGCTTCTAGTTTGACAGCTAAAAATACGTTATTTTGATAAAGCTAAAACAGAGGGGCTCTGCGTCGGTGCTCCAGCGATTCTTGCTGGTTTTCCTCTTGTAACCTACTGCAGGAGTGAGCTAGCTTAGCCTTTTAGCTTAGCAGGGTGCCACTCACCCGTGTCTGTGTCTGTAGGATTTTACCTTCTGGAGCAAATATATTCTCTCCGAGCTGCACCAGAAGCAACCTGGGCTTTACTTAACAGACGCAACTGCATGTATCGCCTCCAAAGTCGGCCTTTCCACGCACAGTTTTAACAAAACGGCAGCAAACATCAACCTGCTAAACAAGGAAGTTTGAATGAACTTTGCTGATAAGTAGTACCCAGCTCGCCTTTAGGTTGGCTGCACTGGTTAACTGTGCTGCTTGAAGGGTGTCTGTGCAGCCTTCTCGTCCGTCGTACAGTGTTGATATTATCTGTAAGACCTTCTGGCCGTGTAGTCCATATATCGATCGCTATCAGGCGTATAGTCAGTGTCGTGTAGTGTAGTGTGCTTCGCTATCACGTCTGCTAACTTGAAGACATTTCAGAGATGATTCCCGACAAAGCGCCGAAGGAAGGCGTCTTTCTCGGGTCTCACGACTTGAAGAAAGAGGCTCACGTCCCCAGCTTTGAGAAATATAAAGAACTCTACATGAAGTCGATAGAGAATCCAGATGGTAAGCCACAGTCAAATTGCCTCAGACAAGTAAAGAGAACTGCACTGAGTACACCTGTCACCAGAGGAGAAAAGTAACTAGCCTACATTTACTTTGGCAAAAGCACTTTAGGTGCTTTGGTTGAGTCATTTTCTTTCTGTGCTACTATATTTATGTGACAGCTTTAGTTATTCTACTACGTAAATCTACAGAATGTAACTTAAGGTAGCACTAGCATGAAACGCCAAATCAACCTGCTCTGCTCCCCCCCTCCCTCCCTCTCTCTCACTGCTCCCCCCCTCCCTCCCTCTCTCTCACTGCTCCCTTCTCAGATATTTGTCACTGTGAAATTACAGGAAATGAGAATGCAACAAAACTTACTGATCAGGAATAACTGAAATTCTCTGACTGGTTAGAGAGGTAAACCCGACTCAAACCCTTTTAGAAACTAATATCTCTGCACTGCCGTTCAATGAGTCTGGGTCATAGGAAACTTCAACAGCACCTCTCCACACTAAAACAGGTTCTGGAGCAGATATCTAAGTAAAATATTTGACAAAAGTTACATACTGTATCTTTAAGGGTTTTACAAAAGCTATAAAACAAACATAAAACGTGATACTTTAGTTATATTTCATTTACAAGGAAACTTGTTTCCTTATTGTGCATATAACAATAAAAGCTTTGACCTTTGAACTTAAAGTACTGTATCAAAGGGAATGACCAAAAAGATTTTACAGCAAAAAGATAATTCTTCAGAATTGTCAGTTCACAATGTTGACAGTTAAACCAAGTTTTGTTCTAGTTGCATCTTCAAAAAAATGTAGTTAATTACTGACGATGTCTCTGTTAAGTTACACCGATGGGATGTCGGTGCATGGTGCACCCTTACACAGAAGTCTTGACTTGCAGTCAAGACATATTTTTGTGCATTTTAGAGTTGCAGGGATTTGGCGATTGATTGGAAATTACATGGCAGCTATTTTGACAACCAGCTAATCTCTTAAAGACGTTTGTTTTTCATGCAAAGAAAGCCAGAGATTCTCTGGTTGCAGCTTGTTAAATTGACATTTTCCTGCCATTTTGTCTTTAAATAAACACATATGAATTTTCAGCTGCTGGCAGGTTTTTTTTTTGTACAAGTATATTGACACCAAAACTTCTGTGAGCATACAAACCAATTTTCAAGCAGTATTCAGTTAGCAAGTCAGAGTTTTCAGAGGGCATAGGTAAGGGCAGAATCACAACTGAGAGTGAGGGTTGATGATTTGAGAGCAGCAGGGATTCACATATGTGCAATGATCAAAGCTGTGCTTGTGTTTACTTTTGGCAGTCTTCAGTCCCATAAATGTAGACTCAGCCCATTGATGGTAGAAAATATGAACACCATGACAGTTTCCAGTGGTCAAGCCACTGCAAGGTGTTGGCCCCCTGGTGGCTGGCTGCAGTATAGGTCATCAACCCAGCCTCCTCCGTGTTAGCAGATGGGACTCAAAATCAGATACATTTTTCTCAGAGGTCACTTCTGTGGTTTTTGGTAGATATTATCATGTTGATGTGTGTACAAGTGATAATTTTTTAGTAAGTTATTTGACAATATTTAGCTTCATTCTGCATAGCGGAGGGAAGCGGTGACACCATGCCCGTCATATGTATGCAGCGGGTAAAATAAGTATTGAGCACGTCACCATTTTCTCAGTAAATGTATTTCTAAAGGGGCTGTTGACATGAAATTTACACCAGATGTTGGCAACAACCCAAATAATCCATACATACAAAGAAAACATAAGTTCAGAAATTAAGTTATGTGTAATTAAATGGAATGACAAGGAAAAAGTATTGAACACGATTACTGAAATTATTTAATACTTCGTACAAAAGCCTCAAGCTTCAAGACACCTCCTGTATGGAGAAACAAGTTGTATGCATTGCTCAGGTGTGATTTTGGCCCATTCTTCCAAACAAACAGTCTTCAAGTCTTGAAGATTCCATGGGCCTCTTCTATGAGCTCTGATCTTTAGTTCTTTCCATAGATTTTCTATTGGATTGAAGTCAGATGATTGGCTGGGCCATTGTAGCAACTTTATTTTCTTTCTCTGAAAACATTTGAGAGTTTCCTTGCCTGCCTGTTTGGGATCATGGACTTGCTGAAATGTCCACCCTCATTTCATCTTCATCATCCTGGTAGATGGCAGATTTTTATCAAGAATGTCTCGGTACATTTTTCCATTCATCCTTTCTTCAATTATTAAGTTTGCCGGTGCCGTATGCTGAAAAACAGCCCCACACCATGATTTTCCCACCTCCATACTTGACTGTTGGTATGGTGTTTTTGGGGTGATGTGCAGTGCCATTTGACCTCCAAACATGGTGTGTGTTATGGCATCCAAAGAGTTCAGTTTTGGTCTCATCTGATCAGACTATATTCTCCCAGTATTTCGCAGACTTGTCTAAATGTTATGCAGCAAACTTGAAATGAGCTTCAACATGCGTTTTCTTCAGCAATGTGGTGAGTGTGCATACAGGCCATGGCGGTTGAGTGCTATTTTGAAACAATTGTACCTGCTAATTCCAGGTATTTCTGAAGCTCTTCACAAGTGGTCCTTGGCTCTTGGACAACTTTTCTGATAATTCTTTTCACCCCTCTGTCAGAAATCTTGCGAGGAGCACCTGGTCGTGGCCAGTTTATGGTGAAATGATCTTCTTTCCACTTCCGGATTATGGCCCCAACAGTGCTCATTGAACATTCAGAAGTTTAGAAATCCTTCTGTAACCAATGCCAACAGTATGTTTTGCAACAATAAGGTTGCAGAGGTCTTGAAAGAGCTCTTTGCTTTTACCAATCATGAGATGTTTCTTGTGTGACACCTTGGTAATGAGACACCTTCTTATAGGCCATTAGTTGGGATAGATTTCAACTGGTGTCTTGGCTTTCCGTGCCTTTTTGCTCCTCCCTTTCTTCATGTGTTCAATACTTTCCCCTGTGTCATTCCATCCATTAATTTTCCTTTGCTTATCCGGAACCGGGTCACAGGGGCAGCAGTCTAAGCAAAGATGCCCAGACTTCCCTTTCTCCAGACACTTCCTCCAGGTCCTCTGGGAGAGTGCCGAGGCGTTCCCAGGCCGGCCGAGAGACAGTCCCTCCAGTGTGTCCTGGGTCTTCCCCGGGGCCTCCTCCCAGTGGGACATGCCTGGAACACCTCCCTATGAAGGCGTCCAGGAGGCATCTGAAACTGATGCCCGTGTCATTCCACATAACATTATTATTATTATTATTATTATTATTATTACACAACTTAATTTCTGAACTTATTTGTTTTATGTTCTATGTATGAAAATATGTGAAAATTTCATGTCAACAGCACCTTTAAAAATATATTTACAGAGAAAAATGGTTATTTTACCCGCTGTATGTCAGTGACTCACACTGAGAGCAGAGCCTAACCTGGGAATCATCACCTGAATTACACAATTAGACACTTCCTTCTACTTTCATAATAAAAGCTGGGTGGTTTTTAACCATGACAAAGAGCAGTATTTGGTGTCTGTAATATCGTAAGTCCAGCTGTGTTGACACTGAATAACTAATATTATATTCAGTTTGTTGGGAAATTCTGTAGTTTTTATGTCATTACAAAGGCATAGTTTTGGTACCCTACAGCAGTTGGTTATGTAACGTAACTGAACATGACTGACCTCTTTTGATTTGATGAACTGAGAAATTGCCAGAACCCCTGGTGAAAACTGCAAGCTCAAATCTGATTGTACACGTGCTCAAATTCTGGCTTGCAGACTGAATAGTGCTTCAAGTTTGGTTTGTCTGCTCTCCAACATTTTGGCGGTGATATACGTCATAATGTTTCAGCAGCTGCATTGGACTACATGCAAGCTGTGATCAGCAATGTAAAGCCGTTTTCTCTCCTAAGTTTGAAACATTTCATTAACCAAAAAAGTCATACATGTGGCTCATGAAAGAACATGCAACTCACAAGTCTATCTGTAATTTTGAGTGTTTGTGAAATGTTAACATTTGAAATTTATATATGAGCAGTGGTTGTGGGCTTTTTTTTAAAGTGGACCCTTCCATCTTCTAAGTGTGATTTATTAACATATGAATTATTTCACCAGAAAATCCATCCTCTTTTAACCCCTCTCTCTGTCCTGCAGAGTTCTGGGGAGACATTGCCAAAGATTTCTTCTGGAAGAACAAACACACAGGTCAGTTCCTTGACTACAACTTTGATGTGACCAGAGGAGAAATCTTTGTCAAGTGTATGGAAGGAGCCTCCACCAACATCTGCTACAATCTCCTCGACCGCAATGTCCATGAGAGGAAACTCGGTGATAAAGTGGCCTTCTACTGGTTAGTATGAGGTTTTTTCTGTGTGAGTCCAGCCACAGTCATCTCCAGTTCTGTGCTTGAACACTCTGGCTGTGACTACAGAGACTGGGACTGTTGAGTTGCGTGTGTGTGTTTTTACAACTGCTAATAAATAGTAGATGCACTGGGTTGCTTTTAGACCTATGGTTTTAGGTTTGTTTTTAAAGCAGAAGTATTGATAAAATGTCAACTGTTCTATGGTTTCAGCTTTCTACTCTGAATGTTTTCTGATTTTTATAATCACTGGCAATGGAGCTGCACGGTAACCCCACAGTGGAGGTGTAACGAACTCTAAATCTAGAAAGGATTCATCGTTTATTTGTCTTGCTGCTGTAGTGACAGTTAAGTAACTAGGCTTGTTGAATTCTAAAGCCTATACAGGTTTATTATTTATGGGAGTAAGTGATGTGAAATTATCAAGCCAACTATTTTTATGTGACCTTTGACCTTAAATACACCTTATTGTGCTTGGTGCAGTTTCATACTGTACATGATATTACACATCATCCAGCCCTAACTGAAGCACTTACAGGTAACCTCTGCATAGATGTTAACATTTAGTAAAGATGTGCATGTTCACTGAGAAGAGGCAAAAGTACAAAGACCTTAAAAAGAAGATGCTTCAAATAAGAACTGCAATTTATTAGTAACTTTTTTTTTTATGTATCCCTACTTGTGTTAAAAGCTTTCACACTTTTATGTGCAGTGCGGCATAAGAAGCTAGCAGAGCAGAGATCACATGCATGTGAAGCTGGCTCTTGTGTATTTTGGACATTACAAAAGGTAATAGACATTCAGAGCCTTTAAGCTCTTTTCTGAAATAAGGTCTACCACATGTAGTTGGTGAGGGAAAAAATGTAAGTTTTCAGACAACAGCGGGTCATCTAGGGCACAGACCAGCGGGCTAAACCAGGTTTTGGAGTCCCACACGTTATAGTAAGTACACAAAGTTCATTGTTGGTTTTAGTGGGAATTGTAGAAAAGGACCAAAGGTTCACTGACGTTAATATTGTGCACTCTCTGTATTACCTGGGTTTGTGTCAGCATTCCCCGGTATAAGAGAAAGTGTATGTTTAAAGGGGGCTCAGTGATGTAGGATGTAAAGCCTCATCTCTAGCTGGTGTGTGTTGTGGTGGTGGTGGGAGGGGCTGAATACAATAACAGGATTGAATACCAGTGAAAGGAGCTGTAGTCATCCTTTCTCCTTTGTCTTTCTACACACGTTCCCTCACATGCTTCCCCTCATTCTTTATTCTTTCCCTTCCTCCAGCTTTTCGGTAGAGCTCAATTTCCTTAATTGCATCCCTGGCACTGGGCTATGAAGCTGTTGTGGTGTAATGGCCAAACCTCATTACTGCAACTTTACGGGACACACTGTCCCAAAGCTTTTATTTCTCGTAGAGGATCACTGGAAAAGGAATGACTCAGTACATCATTTCTCAGTGTCACAAAAACATGAAGGCAATTTTTATGGCTGGAATCCAGAAGTATGAAAGGTGTTTTTTTTTTGTGGGGGGAGTATATACCACTGAGCAACTTTCATAATAGTGAGCTGTGCTGTTTTGTAGTAAGTAGATCCATTCACTAAACTCTTTGCCTTGGGTGTTAGTCCCTCCCACTGAAGACAAGGACAGAGGAAATGAGGAAATATGGTTTTAAACAAATTCGACACCCTTTCCTCTGAACTGTCATTTGAAGCAGCATCAGCTTCTGATGAGGGCACCACTGCTGGATCAGCTTTGCTCTGTAAGCACTTTAGTAAAGAATTGCCCATTTATTAAAAATATGCATCGGTCACTCTTCTTTAAAGAAGTGCTCAGAATCACGTCATAACAGAATGACATCCTTTGTTGGCAAAATTTCTAAGAAGTACATGTTTGTTTGTTTGTTGTATCTGGTATTCCTTGGAAACGGACCACTAAAATATGCAACAGAAGCAAATGGGAAATTTAGGCTGGTTATCTGGTGATTACCACTAGGACTAATTGCCTTAGGATAATGTATGAAAAGTCCCAAGTGTTCCTGTTCTTCCCATTCTGCTGACATTGTGTGAATGCAGCATGTAGACCGCCAGTACCAGCTTCAGTGGAATAGAGTAATCAGTTGCATCACAATTTCTTCACATTAGCATGCTGTGTGCAATAGGGTTGTTTTTGGTGGCCTGTTTTAATTTTAGTTTTAGTCTAGTCTTTGTGTGAAGCTGTCATTTTAGTTTTTATTAGTTTTAGTCACATTCATACTCTTTTTAGGCTAATCTAGTTTTAGTCGACGAAAACTGATGACATTTAGTCTAGTTTTAGTCAATGAAAATTGTATTTTGGTCTCTTTTTAGTAATGCAATTCTATTTAACCCAGTCAATATAGTATAAGTACCTAGTAGTATAGAGGAAACCAAAAGTTTCTTTTAGTCAAACCCATTTCAAACAAGGTTATCTTATTATAATATTGTTGCCTTATAGACTCAAGAATACATCCAATACACATTTTGTGGCCACATTTCTCCCCATCTTTTCCCACAGCACATGGATTTAGATGCAGTTTAATTCCCCTTGTGGCAGGTCCCAGAAATAACATGTCACACCCCTTTGTCCTCAAGTCGCCTCTCCCATTTACACATATGGCAAGCTGTCACATTTGCTGCAGTTTTATCACCTCCGTTGCTGGCATAATGCATAGTCAACAATGGCCTCCTGTCCTGGGTTTATACCTTTTGATACATTAGTTACATTATGATGTCATGAATACAAATTACATCACATACTAGTATGTGATGTAATTTGTAATATCTGGTGACTTTTTTGAGCAAGTTTAAGATATATTCTGTGCAAAATAGTTGGCAAAACAGGTTAGTAGATAAATCTTTTTCATTGTGCAGACACAACAAAATTGTCACTATCACACGTATATATTAACCATGCAACATAAGAACATATATACACATACATGAATGTATGATAATTATTTTATTTATTTTATTTATTTATTCTTTCAAGCATGTAAAGACAGTTGATATATCAACACACATAATTTTACACATATCCAACAAATGCTAATCCAATATCAATTTGCTTATACCTAGTACATGCTTGAATGGAGTAGGAAGAAGTCAGACTTATCCAGTCCTACCCCATGACATCATCTTACCATCATTGGTTTGCAAGCAGTAAATGATTCACTTCTACCCACACAAGTATTATACTAAAAAAAGATTATAACAGTGTTAACATTCTTACATAATTACATTCTTAAATAATT
>NW_018127978.1:2998222-3002964 GCF_001952655.1 Monopterus albus | reverse complement strand
CCTCTCCTCTCTCTCCCTATGCTTCTATATGCCTCCATTACACATTACTAACTTTGTGTCTCCTCTCTCCCGTAGTGTGTCCTCTCTCTCTCCCTGTACTTTTCTGCAGGTTGCCCTGGCCCTGGAGCTCTACATCTCTGACAAGCAGTCACCAGCCACATCGACCTGATCAGTGTTCGATTGTTGTCTTGTTGCTTTTCTTCTTTTGTCTCTCCTCTATCCACTCACCCCAACCGGTCGAGGCAGAAGGCCGCCCACTAATAGCCGGGGTCTGTCGGAGGTTTCTTCCGTTAAAGGGAGTTTTTCCTCCCCACTGTCACCAAGTGCTTGCTCAAGGGGGATTTGTTGGGTTTTCCCTATGTAATAATATTGATAACGGTAAGGTCTAGACCTTACTTTGTAAAGTGTCCTGAGATGACTTTTGTTGTGATTTGGCGCTATACAAATAAAATTTGAATTTGAAAATATACACAAATGACTTTCACAGATTAACTCTTGATGCCCTGTCATTTGAGCAAATTAAAACTGGAGAAAATAGATCAGTTTTTGTGATGCTCATAATTGTTAGCTTGTTTGAGGATTTTCAGTCAGGATTTAAAGTCCATCATAGTACAGAAACTGCACTGGTGAAAGTCACCAACAATGTTCTTCAAGCCTCAAAGGACTTGTCGTCATACTTGTCCTTTTAGATCTCAGTGCTGCTTTTGACCATTGATCAGAGCATTTTATTACAGAGACTTAAACATGTTATTGGGATTAAACGAACTGCACTAAATTGGTTCAGATCTTATTTATCAGAAAGATTCCAATTTGTTCATGATAATGATGAATCCTCCACGCATACTAAAGTTATTCATGGCATTCCACAGGGCTCTGTTGGGTCCAATTCTCTTCACTTTATACATACTCCTTTTGGCAATATTATCAGGAAGCACAGCATAAATTTCCATTGCTATACAGATGATACTCAGTTATATTTATCTATGAAGCCAAATGAATAAGATCAGCTGGTCAAACTTCAAGCATGTCTTAAAGACATAAAGGCCTGTATGTCTTGTAATTTCCTACTTCTAAACTCTGACAAAACTGAAGTTATTGTACTTGGGCCTGAAAACCTTAGAAATCTGCTGTATAACTGTATAGTTGCTCTAGATGACATAGTTCTTGCCTCCAGTACTACTGTGAAGAACCTTGGTCATTTTTGACCAGGATATGTCCTTTAAAACACACATAAACCAAGTCTCTAGAACTGCTTTCTTTCACAAAATCAGGAGCATCCTGTCTCAAAAGTGTGGCTGAAAAATTGGTCCATGCATTTGTTCCAGGCTGGACTACTGTAACTCTTTACTATCAGGATGTCCCAATAATTCCCTAAAAAGCCTCCAGTTAATCCAAAATGCTGCAGCTAGAGTACTGACAGGAACTAGCAAAAGAGATCATATCTCTCCCATATTAGCTTCTCTCCACTGGCTCCCTGTAAAATTCAGAATAGAATTTAAAATCCTTCTCCTAACATACAAAGCCCTTAATGACAAGGCTCCATCGTATCTTAAAGACCTCGTAGAGCCTTATCATCCTAACAGAGCACTTCGCTCTCAGATTGCAGGTTTACTTGTGGTTCCTAGAATCCACTGAAGTAGAATGGGAGGCAGAACCTTTAGGTATCCTCCATTACATGTCACTAACTGTGTGTCTGCCCCCTTCTTTATCCACTCACCCCAACCATTCAAGACAGAAGGCCGCCCACCAAGAGCCGTGGTCTGTTGGAGGTTTCTTCCGTTAAAGAAAATTTTTCCTCCCCACTGTCGCCAAGTACTTACTTTAGGGGAATTTGTTGGGTTCTTCCCTCTATTATAATAATAATAGTAGTAGTAATAATAATAATAGTAATAGTAATAATAATAATAGTAAGGTCTAGACTTTACTTTGTAAAGTGTCCTAAGATGACTGTTATTATGGTTTAGCTTTATACAATTGAAATTGAAATTCGTTTTAGATTGTCAGAGAATTAGGTGTTAATTTATATCACTTTTGAGGAAACTAGTTTAAAGTGATGTTAAACAAATACCTCAAGACTTTGTCACTGTGTGAGAAGGATCTAAATCGGGTCTCAAATTCGGATTATTTGGGGACCAATTTTCAGTTTGGTTTTAGAGTAGGGGCACTTGAAATTGCAGCCAAAAAGAACTCCAGTTTAATTTTTCAGCAATACCTCCAACTATATACAGTATTTTAGGCACGTAGTAGTGTTTGGTCCCAAACACTTGGCAGTGTGTCTGCTGAACTAGATGAGCCACATTTGCTTTGACAGAGTTGGCAGTGTAAACCCTCAGAATAGCTTGGAGATGGGCATCAGTCTGTCTGGGTTTTGACTTATTATAATTCATTGTGGAGAAAGATTTTTCACAAAGTTTTGCGCTTCCAAACAAACACATGATCTACTTGGATATTTTGGAAAGCCCTGTGAAGGTAGGGCACATTTATCTTTAGAAATTGTCCAGTCATCTCGGGTAATCGATGGAGTAGTCAATAGAGCTGAAAATGGCTCTATTGGCAATTTGACTCTGGTACAGTGGCTCTCATTGTGCTTTTGTAATCAACAAAAAAATATGTGCGTTCAAACAGGGAAAAATTAAATGGCTTGAAAAAGGAAGAGACAAAAATCAATCATAAACTGCTCAAAACAATTAAGGGAGCACTTGATCATCACAGTTTGAGGAGGAGCCCTTCAAAATGACTTCCAGCAGCTACTGGTGTGCATGTTTCTGAACAGACCATCAGAAACAGACTCAATTAGGGTGGCATGAGGGTCTGAGCTCCTGTAATATGACCTGGGCTCACAGCCCAACAGCATACAGCTTGATTGGCATTCGCCAGAGAACACTTGAATTGGTAGCTCCACCATTGGTACCCTGTTTTATTCACAGATGAGAGCAGGTTCACACTGAGCACATGAAGGAGTATGGAGATGCTGTGGTGAATGTTATGCTGCATGTAACATCATCGAGGATCCCCGGTTTGGTGGTGGGCCAGTAGGCATATCCTTGGAGGCCCGCACAGACCTCTGTCATAGCCAATGATACTCTGACTGCTGTGAGGTAGCAGGATGAAATCCTCAGAACAACTGTCAGACCTTACGCTGGTGCAGTGGGCCCTGGGTTCGTCCTGGTGCAGGACAATGCCCGGCCTCATGTGGCTAGAGTGTGTAGTCAGTTCCAGGATAACAAAGGCATTGATGCCACTGACTAACAGTCATAATCCCTCTGACCTAAATCCAACTGGGCACCTACGGGACTTCAAGCCAACACCACCAGGTGTCACCACACACGGTCCAGGAGGTCACTGGTGCCCCTATCCAGGTCTGGGAGAAGATCCCCAGGACACCATCCACCAACTCATCAGGAACATGCCCAGACATTGTGGGGAGTGCATACAGGCACATGGGGGCCATACACACTTCTGAATCACATTATGAGTTGTCGTGATGAAATTCCTGTAACTTGGATAAGCCTGTAATTTGGATTTTTCATTTTGATTTTCAGTGTGATTTCTGAATACAGCCCCCATGGGTTGATGACTTTAGTTTCCATTGACTGTCTTTTTGTTCTGAGTAAATTATACAATGTACATTAGTAAAGTTTTTCAGCTTGAATAATTCATTCATCAAGATCTGATTTGTGATTTTAGTGTACCCTTAATCTTTTTGAGAAGTGTATATGTTTAGACAACATATTTCTGAAGTTTTTAGGCCCAAATACAATGACTTCAGTTTTGTCAATTTAAATGTAGAACATTACAGGTCATCCAAGCCTTTGTCTCTAAGACATGGTTGAGGCCAAACTGATCGGCTTCATCTGGGTTCATAGATAAATACGGCTGAGTATCATCTGCGTAGCAGTGGAAATTCATGATGTGTTGCCTGATATTTCCTAAAGGGAGCATGTCTAAAGTGAAGAGAACTGGACCTAGCACAAGAGCCCTGTGGAACGTCATGACTAACTTTTGCCTCTGTGTGTTGGATTCATCATTAACATGAGCAAATTGGAATCTTTCTGGTAAACATGATTTGAACCAATTTAGTGTTCCTTTAATCCCAATAACATGTTTAAGTCTCTAATAAGATGCTGTGATCAATTGTGTCAAAAGCAGCACTGAGATCTAAGAGGGCAAATACAGGGGTGTTGCATCTTGGTCAGAATGGTGATCCATCCATCCATCCATTTATTTTCTTCCGCTTATCCGGGGCCGGGTCGCGGGGGCAGCAGTCTAAGCAAAGATGCCCAAACCTCCCTCTCTCCAGACACTTCCTCCAGCTCCTCCGGGGGAATGCCGCGGCGTTCCCAGGCCAGCCGAGAGACATAGTCCCTCCAGCGTGTCCTGGGTCTTCCCCGGGGCCTCCTCCCGGTGAGACATGCCTGGAACACCTTCCTAGGAAGGCGCCCAGGAGGCATCCGAAAGAGATGCCCGAGCCACCTCAGCTGGGTCCTCTCGATGTGGAGGAGCAGCGGTTCTACTCTGAGCTCCTCCCGGGTGACCGAGCTCCTCACCCTATCCCTAAGGGTGCGCCCGGCCACCCTGTGGAGAAAGCTCATTTCGGTCATGACCCAAAGTTCATGACCACAGGTGAGAGTCGGAACGTAGATTGACCAGTAAATTGAGAGCTTCGCCTTATAGCTCAGCTCCTTCTTCACCACGACGGATCGGTACATCGACCGCATTGCTGCAGAAGCTGCACCGATCCG
>NW_018127978.1:2982728-2995113 GCF_001952655.1 Monopterus albus | reverse complement strand
GACCCTCCTGCAGGTGGGGGGCCCATGGGAGGACGTCCCCATGTCGCTCGTTCGGGCTAAGGCTGGCCGGGCCCCATGAGTGGAGGCCCGGCCACCAGGCACTCGCATTCGAGCCCCAACCCCGGGCCTGGCTCCAGGGTGGGTCCCCGGCTGCGCCATGCCGGGCGACGTCACGGGACTTGATCGTAGAATGGTGATCCTTGGCTCATAATTGGTGGAAAACCCTTGACTTAGATGAATCAGTTGTTGAGGTCAACACAAAGATCTATGAGAGAGAATCAGGCTAAATATAAATGAGGTCTTGCAGATGGAGCCAATCCCAGCTGACATTGGGTAAGAAACAGGGTACACCCTTGACAGGTCGGCACTCTATTGCAGGGCTGACACTTGGAGACAAACAACCACACACACTCTCAGGCCAGTCAACCAAAGCTGCATGTGTTTTTGACTGTGGGAGGAAGTCGGAATACCTGGAGAGATCCCACCCAGGCACGGGGAAAATGCAAACTCCACAGAGAAAGGTTGGCTTGGGTTCGAACACGGAACCTTCTTGTTGTGAGGTGACCACCAACCACCAAGCCGCTGTGCCGCCCTGTTGTATAATCCGTTAATGTAAATTTAAAATTAATTATAAAATGGTCAGGCAGAAGAGGCTTTTGGGAAAATATAAATGTTAAGTGTTCTGTTTCCATGCCCTATGTCAGAACAAGATCAAGGGTGTGATTAAAACTGAGTGGGTTTATTTATAGTTTGAGAAAAGCCAATTTGAATTCTAAAGTCCAACTCAAAGTTTATTTGTACTAAGCACTAAGTCAGAATAGTCTGAAAATTCAGTTTAGAACTGAATGTGATGGTTATGTTTATAATTATTGAATTGGTGGGGCTTGTTGTTAAGCTGTTATACAGGCAAACATGGGTTAAGTGTTCCATCAGTGTGATGGCCCGGGGGAAGAAACTGTCCTTGTGTCTGGTTGTTTTGGTGTGACCTGTAGCACTGTCCAGAGGGGAGGAGTCCAGTTTGTGTCTAGTGTGTTAGGGGTCTGCAGAAATCTTCTATGCCCTCCTTTTGACCTGCGAGGTGTATACAGTAGGTCTTCCATGGAGGGCAGGCTGGCACTGATTATATGTGTTAATTTGTTCTTTCTTTTTTGTTTTTTATGGACTTGTACTGTACCTGCTCATCTTTTCTCATTTCATTCTCAAACCTTTTGTCTTTTCCTCTTCCCTTTCTCAGTGTTTGTTATTGAAACACTGCACGTGTTCCAGTTTGTCCTGAAAGGCTTTCTTTCATGTCTGCATTACCACTTCTTTTCATCATTATCCTCCTTCCTTGTTTGCGCTGTTTTTTAATTTCTTTTTGTCATTGGTCTCCAGGCGGCACTGATGTCCTTATAAATAAATATATATATACACACACACACACACACACACACACACACACGTATGGTCAAAACGCTTTACACTATTTCCCGTGCACCCATTTGCTCACACATAGTCACACACTGATGATATCACTGTGAGCACTAGGGGTTCAAGTGCTATTCCTTAAGTGTGGAATAGCACTTCTCTGCATCTTTAAACAGCAAACTCCCTTGGTACTTATAAAAATAAATATCTCTTTTTTTTTTATGGCATTTAATGTGGTGTAATTCGATACACTTGGCTCACAAGAGGATCCACAATATTAGGTTCACGAGAACGAGATATTTTACCACAATATTTAAGAAATCTTAACTGAAGGCCACAAAATACAAAACAATGCAGGTGCATTTTGAAATGTCTCCTGGGTGATTTCACATGAGTTACTTCAGAGCTTCAAACTGAATTTCAAAGGTGTGAAAAAATACACAGCTCTCCTCATTAATTTCTATGGGGGATTGCGTTCACCACAGCTGGCACCAGCACTGCAGGGGGCTCTGGTAAAATTGCACAACCGCATGCCTCGAAAAAGTTGGATCAGGTTCAGTTTTCACCACACTGAACGGTAACATCATCCAGCAAAGCTGTGTTGACCAACCGTGTATGGGAGACTATCGGGGTGTGGATGCCCACAGGAAGAAGGCTCTTTTGTTTATTTTGTTAACATGAGCATTCACTGGCGAATTTGGGCCACAGGTACCGAACCATAATGACACGCCATGAGTTTTCATTATTACTGGATGGTAAACAGTGTTTTTATCTATCAGTGCCAGCACACTGGTGGTAGAATTGGTGCTAAGGTAGAGTAGGCTATGTTAGCAGCATGGCTAACCGAAACAACAGAAACCCACAAGCAGGAAATGTGAATGAAACCACTCATGTCGACTCATCACAACATGGCTATATTGTACATGCCTACAACACTCCCCCTTGCAACTTCTCCCCCCTGGACCAACGCAACCCCATGTGTTATACTGGCTTGGTACTGATATCACAAGACAGCTTTTGCCTCGATGAGAAATATTGTCATGGTTTAATATCATGAGATCTTGCCCCACCCCTAACAGTGATTTATCATATTAGCAGACTTGCACTAGTCCAGTTTAACAGTGGTTTCACTGATGAGGATTGAACATAAACGTGGTATAATCCAACTCACACTAAGAACAAAATCAGACAATGTTGACATGTTCAAGCTTGTATTTACAGAATACTGATCAAGTTAGGTTATCTTTGATTAATTACAAATGCATGTATATGTAATGCCATTCATCTGTACTAGTATTTGCAGGCTGTAGTGTCTTTGGAGTTGCAGCTTGGTTGACATACTGCATATGCAGTATACAGTTGCTTGAAGTGTTTGTTCGTAAGTCCTGGTTGATTTTCTCCTCATGGTTATACAGAGCTGACTTCTTTTTTTTAATATAATATAAATTTGATATAAATGTCCAATTGGACTTAAGGATGAACTAATTAGATTTTGGTGGTCAAAGGTCAAGATTATTGACCTCACTGTACCCTTATCTGTGAATTTGACTGGTTGACAGAGGCATACAACCACAAAGCAGTAATTCTAGTTCCTCCTGCTTTCCTATACTTGCTCTCATTGTGCCATATTCACTAACATTTTCCTAAGTGTTTTCTTAAGTTTTGTTAAAGTTTGTTCTTAAGAAAGGCCCTAGGAAACGTCTACATCTGATTCATGAACGTGTTCTTAAACTGCAGAATTGTTCGCACCTGTGCTCTTATACTGATGAATCCCCTGTGTTCGTAATTTGAAAGTGCGTGCCAGTCATTCCTAAAGATGGTGGAGCTGCCATATTGAGTAGCATCAGTAGTGGATATAAAATAAAATAAAAAAAGACACATGGGATGCTCTTACTCATTCATGAAGTATAAGGAGCAAACTGATGAATTAAAAAGATGGTTTGATCTCAGCTTTGAGGCAACAAAACAAACATGGAAGAGAGCTGCTGACCAGTGGAGGAGGACAGGCTGGCTCAGAGCTACGAGCTGGACTAGTCACTGGGGCCATACCCAGCACTTTTCGGTGTGCCGTCAGCTGAACAGACCTCCATGTGTGCACCCAGGTCCTCTTAACTGCCCTGAGTCTGTTCTCATACAGTATGTGATGCTGGACAACTAAAGGCTTGCACAGCCTCAACACTCTCTTGAGGTATTCCATAGTGGATTTCGAGGTATGTTTAGGATCATTGTCCTGTTGTAGAAGCCATCCTCTTTTCAGCTTCAGCTTTTTTACAGATGGTGTGATGTTTGCTTCCAGAATTTGCTGGTATTTAGTGGAATCCATTCTTCCCTCCACCCGTGCAATGTTTCCTGTGCCACTGGCTGCAACACAACCCCAGAGCATGATAGATCCACCCCCATGCTTAATAGTTGGCAAGGTGTTCTTTTCATGAAATGCTGCTCCTTTTTTTCTCCAAACATGCCTTTGCTGATTGTGTCCAAAGAGTTCTATTTTAACTTCATCAGTCCACAGCACTTGTTTCCAAAACGCATCGGGCTTCTGTAGATGTCCTGTTGCATACTTCAGACGTTGGATTTTATGATGGGGACGCAGATAAGGTTTTCTTCTGCTGACTCTTCCATGAAGGCCTTGTCTGTGCAAGCATCGCTGCACAGTGGAACGGTGCACCACCACTCCTGAGTCTGCTAAATCTTCCTGCAGGTTTTTTGCAGTCAAATGGGGGTTTTGATTTGTCTTTCTGACCAGCATACGAGCAGTTCTGTCCGAGAGTTTTCTTGGTCTTCCAGATCTCATCTTGACCTCCACAGTTCCCCTGATCTGCCATCTCTTAATTACATTTCTTACTGTGGAAACTGCAAGCTGACAACGCTTTGCTATCTTCTTGTAGCCTTCTCCTGCATTGTGGGCATCAATAACTTTCATTTTCAGGGTCTTACACAGCTGCTTAGAGGAACCCATGGTTGCTGGGTGTCCACAAGTGTGTGCACAAGGTTTGAAGAGTCAAGGTATTTGTACAGCTTTGAAATTGGCATTTACCAATGACAGCTGTTGCTGTGCATCAGATCTAACGAGCTGATTAAGGTCTGAAACCTTGTGAGAGACTTTGAGACTCTGGAACTCTTAGGGTGCCCAAACTTTTGCACCATGCCATAATAATGTTTTTATTTTTTATTTTTGTTCAATTTATGGCATAAGAAGTAACTATGCATCACTGTTTGCAGAAAATATTGTGCATTTTTTCCATTTCCAAGAGAAACTGTGTTAACATCTGTTCAAATAAAAAAATCACCAAAATCTGTTATTTATCAAGGGGTGCCTAAACTTTTGCATAAGACTGTATCTGAGAGACACTTATAGAAATGAACAGAAATTAGAAATAAAGATATGCACTTAAACATGTTTGGCTTTTAAGTACCATGCCTAAACTTTTGCATAAGACTGTATCTGAGAGACACTTATAGAAATGAACAGAAATTAGAAATAAAGATATGCACTTAAACATGTTTGGCTTTTAAGTACCACTTTTCCTAATTCTAAGCTACAAATAATCATACCGTGAAAGTTAAATAAATTTTAAAATAGGCAATTAATTGCTTGCGGTACTTTTTACTGTAGTGTTTATTTATTTTAAAAGATCATAATGCTTTATATTTAAGGGAAAATATAGAAATATTAATGACAAAATGGTTATTATAATGTAAATTTTATCATATTTATTCATATTTTATAACTGTAGAACTGAAGAAAACTACGTCAGCAGTCAAATGTGTGTCAGTGTGCTCCTGAGTCTGTGTAGATTCTGTTGTTACACAAGAACAAATCCCAGATAAGAAAAAATTGGTGAATGCCAGAATCTTTGTAGAAGGTTCATAGATGAGTTTTACAAACACATTTGTTCTTAAGAACGGTTGGTGACTGAGACCCATTGTTCTCTTCTTCTTGCTCTTCCCATGTGTGATTTTCTCCCTTTGAGTTTTTTCATATTGCATTTTCGTACATTCTTCCTCGTTATTGTTTTTGTTGTGCATGTCACATCTTTAACTAAATAAAGTGCATTTCCGCTTTAGTTCTTGAGCTGTGTCCCCGTTTCATACTACATAGAAAGTTGTTCATAATGAAACAACTCTAGAAATAGAGTTTTGGAAAACAAAATTAAAACAAAGTATTACATCTTTTCAAATTCATTGTGGCTTTAGTCAGCAATGACAGTCCACTGTTACGGTTTGATCATGTCTTTGAGTGCACATATTGCATAATTTTCTTAGTAGTAAAGTAGTACAGAATTTCCAAACTACGTCTGAGATCATTTAGAAATAGTGTCACTGTTCCATTGTTTATCACTGAGCCCGGACAAATTGCACTTTTAACTCTAAAATGCTTATGCGTAGTATGTGTCCTTGTCACAATAAACCAAAAAAAATCATATGTATCATGGTTGCTTTGTTGTCTATAAAAAATTAATGTTGGCTTAATATAATATCATCAGACTTTGTAACACTCCAAAATAATGATATTGTTTGGTTTGGGCTATAGTGAAAATAATGTGACAAATCGATAATGAAAAATAACAGAGATGCAGCCCTACTTACTGTATTGGACTGTAGATGTGTAGTACAGAACTGGGAAACCGCTTTGGACCCTCCTCCCTTTTTCAGCCTGCCTCTGTCCTCTCATCACTGTCAGTCATGTTTTTAAGTTTGTAAACTGAGATAGTGAGAGACAAGCTTAAGAACACAGCTGTACTTAATAATCTGGAGAGACAGCGTTCCTTCACTCCTGTCTGTTCCCAAGACAACCTGAAAATCTTACTCCTATAAATTGAGCAACTTTGTGTATGTGTGTGGGTTACATGACTTTGAATGATGCTTTTGCAAGCATGCAGTTCCTCAAATGCTGAGGCTGATACTCTCTTGTGAAAAAGGGGAAAGTTGAGATGAGTTGAGTTTCATAACTAGGCTGAAGTTTTAACTAACAGAAAGGTGGCAGAAACTAGAGTTTAGATTTTTGGGATGTTCAGTGTGTAACTGCTCTTTTGTGTTGTGGTTCAGATGTGGTGTAAGTGGCCTAGCTGGATGAACTAGCTTGGTCTCTCTGGGGTAAAGATGGGCTGCTGGGCCACTATTAACCCCTTGATTTCTCCCAGTCTCATAGCAGTGTGTACACATTTTCTATGCTGGAATATCAGTAATTTAATAATACACAACAATTTATAAATATTAATCTTGTAAGCACAGAACTAAAATAATGAATCTTTTAGAAGCTGATTTTAGTGCATGGATCCTCGGGTGGAAGCAAAACAGTCATTTTTGGCATATGTTTATTGACTTACACTGCAGCTATTTCAAAAAGCAAAGTCAAACACCTGAGGGTTCCAGTTTCTTAAAAAAAAGTTGCTATATACACAAACTCTGAATGGAAATTGCGAGGGTCACTTTTTCCTGATGTTTTAAATGACAAATCAAGAAAGTAACCTGTGGGTTAATCAATAAAGAATATTATTGCAGCCCTGGTTTTGATTAGATAATAAAGAAGGATGCATCTTACAGGCCAGTTGACACACCGTAATCGTGTTACTATGATCTTTGGAGTCGTAAACCTCCTCTGCTAAGTTGGCCTACAGACCACTGTGTGAATGCTCTTTGAACTGGAGAAAAACACATATGGTGATGCAAGTTATTTACAGATAGACATTATTTAATAATGTTATTCATTTTTTTATTTTACAGATGTTAAAAAACCAGGAGTAGTGCTGAAGATGTGATGCTGTTTGTTTATTCATTTTCCTATATGTGAATATGTTTATTTCAGGGAAGGCAATGAGCCTGGCGATCAGTTGACGGTGACCTACAGGGAGCTGCTGCAGAGGGTCTGTCAGTTTGCCAATGTCCTGAAGTCTCAGGGTAGGTTAAAACCACCTAGGTTCCATCTGAAACAGTGGATGCACTGATTGTCTGATGTCTCGATTAGAATCGTTTCATTTTCTCTCTTATTGTTCAATAATATACTGACTGTGCATCTCTACATCTTATATTGACGAAAAGAAGAGCACCAGTACTCTGTATTGGCAGATACCATGAGTTAAATCACTGTTTCATTAACTGTACCTGTACTTTGTTAATTCTAGTTTATGTTCTCCTGGTCTATATAAGGAAGAGTGGCTTCTCCTGCTGTAGTGGTTTATACTTTATTACCAATATTAATTGAAGTCCAGCTGTTGAACTGTTTTTGTCTGCTGTTCCACCAGGAGTGAAGAAAGGTGATCATGTGTCCATTTACATGCCCATGGTGGTTGAACTAGTGGTAGCCATGTTGGCCTGTGCCCGCATTGGAGCTGTTCACTCTATAGTGGTGAGTTGGATATGCATGGCATATTAAAGACAGTGCGTAGTTTGAGATGAAACCTGTATGGATAAAAATTGATGTCAGTACTGTATGCACTGTTGTCTCCAGTTTGCAGGTTTCTCTGCTGAATCCCTGTGTGAGAGGATCCTTGACTCCCAGTGTTCACTGCTCATCACAGCAGGTTGGTTTCATATTAAGAAAACATGTCTGTCTGCTCTGCAGGTTTTCATACTGAGATGACCTTGTAGGGTCCAGTGAATGATAAAAAAAAAAAAAAAATCATCAGTCTTCACTTAAATGTGGTGCTCAATACAAGAGGGTGGTTGTATGAACTGGGAGTCTGCAATTGCACAGGTTCAATGGGGTTAAAGGCTACCTGATGCAAAAGCTGTCGAAACCTAACGAGCTGCACCCTGCACTTTTTACCATCACCCGGCATAACGGGTTGAAGCAGACCGTCCTACTTTGTTTTTCTACTGTATTTTTCCCTGTGTCAGTCTCTGTTTAGAGCTGAGCAGAGGATGTGATGGATAACTTCACAGCGCAACAGCCAGCCAGTAACAGAGAGTGTATGAGCAGTTTATGAAACAGCTGTTGGACAAGCAGAACACAAATTTGCAGAACTGTGATGTCTTCACTGCTTTGCCTGTGGTCCACTCACTGAAGTCCCCATTTTTCCCCTAAATCAATGAGTTAAGTTCTCAATCATTTTACCTCTAAGCCAGCTGGTGTGTGTGTTTCCACACTGTGTTTGTAAAGCTGTGTGTAGAGATGCTGACATTTAACTAATCATGAACAGCAGCTCTGCACCCACTGCCTCTGGGGGCAGTAGAAACAAACACAGAACGGAGCAAACAGTGTGATTATTTGTAGTTTAGAATTAGGAATTGGATTATTTAAAAAAACACATTTAAGTGCATATCTTTATTTCTAATCTCTCTTAATTTCTTTAAGTGTCTCTCAGATATTGTGGTCAGTGTTGAGGCTGTTTGTGGAAGCATTTGGTTGTCCAGCAACATATCTGAGATCAGGCCCAGGGCAGTTAAGGGACCTGGGTGAACACAAGGAGACCTGATCAGCTGACGACACACCCTGAGGCACACCCTGTTTTGGTCTCATGCCCTCTTATGGGCACTGGCAGGGCATTAACCTATGCTGATTAGGAATGACCAACACATACTTTCATCTTACAAACACATGGAGTTCATCAGTATAAGAACACAGGTGTGAAAAACTTTGCAGTTTAAGAACGTGTTTATGAATCAGATGTAGACTTTTCTTAAGATCTTTCTTAAGAACAACCTATGAAAAAATTTAAGAAAACACTTAGGAAGATGTTGGTGAATGTGGCCCATTGATTTTAGACCCATGGCTTTAATTTCTGTTGTTATGAAGTTTATGGAGAGACTAATGGTGAGCAAACTTCAGGTGGATGTAGGCTCACTGTTAGATTTATACTATTAGATTTATATACAGGTGCTGGTCATATAATTAGAATATCATCAAAAAGTTGATTTATTTCATTAATTCCATTCAAAAAGTGAAACTTGTATATTATATCCATTCATTACACACAGACTGATATATTTCAAATGTTTATTTCTTTTAATTTTAAAGGCCTTTAAATGGTCTCTCTGTCTAGTTCTGTAGGCTACACAATCATGGGGAAGACTGCTGACCTGACAGTTGTCCAAAAGACAACCATTGACACCTTGCACAAGGAGGGCAAGACACAAAAGGTCATTGCAGAAGAGGCTAGCTGTTCCCAGAGCCCTGCGTGCAAGCACATTAATAGAGAGGCGAAGGGAAGGAAAAGATGTGGTAGAAAAAAGTGTACAAGCAAAAGGGATAACCGCACCCTGGAGAGGATTGTGAAACAAAACTGATTCAAAAATGTGGGGGAGATTCACAAAGAGTGGACTGCAGCTGGAGTCAGTGCTTCAAGAACCACTACGCACAGACATGTGAAAGACATGGGTTTCAGCTGTCGCATTCCTTGTGTCAAGCCACTCTTGAACAACAGACAGCGTCAGAAGCGTCTCACCTGGGCTAAAGACAAAAAGGACTGGACTGCTGCTGAGTGGTCCAAAGTCATGTTCTCTGATGAAAGTAAATTTTGCATTACCTTTGGAAATCAGGGTCCCAGAGTCTGGAGGAAGAGAGGAGAGGCACAGAATCCACGTTGCTTGAGGTCCAGTGTAAAGTTTCCACAGTCAGTGATGGTTTGGGGTGCCATGTCATCTGCCGCTGTTGGTCCACTGTGTTTTCTGAGGTCCAAGGTCAATGCAGCTGTATACCAGGAAGTTTTAGAGCACTTCATGCTTCCTGCTGCTGACCAACTTTATGGAGATGCAGATTTCATTTTCCAACAGGACTTGGCACCTGCACACAGTGCCAAAGCTACCAGTACCTGGTTTAAGGACCATGGTATCCCTGTTCTTAATTGGCCAGCAAACTCGCCTGACCTTAACCCCATAGAAAATCTATGGGGTATTGTGAAGAGGAAGATGCGATATGCCAGACCCAACAATGCAGAAGAGCTGAAGGCCACTATCAGAGCAACCTGGGCTCTCGTAACACCTGAGCAGTGCCACAGACTGATCGACTCCATGCCACGCCGCATTGCTGCAGTAATTCAGGCAAAAGGAGCCCCAACTAAGTATTGAGTGCTGTACATGCTCATACTTTTCATGTTCATACTTTTCAGTTGGCCAAGATTTCTAAAAATCCTTTCTTTGTATTGGTATTCAGTAATATTCTAATTTTCTGAGATACCGAATTTGGGGTTTTCATTAGTTGTCAGTTATAATCATCACAATTAAAAGAAATAAACATTTGAAATATATCAGTCTGTGTGTAATGAATGAATATGATATACAAGTTTCACTTTTTGAATGGAATTAGTGAAATAAATCAACTTTTTGATGATATTCTAATTATATGACCAGCACCTGTATACACACCAGAGAGGCACGGATAATGCAGTCACCAGTATAGTCATCTAGGGCATATGCCAGACTGTTATTTGTGGATTGAGCATTTAACAACTTCCAGCCTCATTTTCTCCTAAAAGCCCTGCAGCAGATGGATGTCAACCCTGTCATTCCTTACCAACCATATTCAGGTCGGTGATTTTTGTATTTGCCATCAGTCTTACTGCGGCAGGGAAAAAGCTGTTAAGTCTTGTTCTATGTGTGATGATACTGTCTGCCCTACTGTGCCTGAGACTGTAGGTGCAGCTTTTGTGTCTGAGCAGGGTGTGAGCTCATTATGTTCTCTGCCCTTTTACGACAGCACTGCGTGTACAGTGTGTCCATACCAGGCAATTCAGTCTCAGTGATCCTCTCTGCAATCTTTGACCATTTGAAGAGCCTTCCTCTCTGCCTGTGTGGTGTTACCATACCAGACTGTGATGCCAGTAGTGAGGATGCTCTCTACCAGCCCTCTATAAGCCTGGGTGAGAGGACGAAGGTTCAGTCCAGCTTTCCTGAGCTGCCTGATGAAGTATAGCTGCTGCTGGGCTTTCTTCACTGTATATATTTTCTGTATATTGATAATAAACTGACACAGACTGTCCAGGTAGAAAGGGTTTGCATTAGAGGCTACATTATCTCTGCACACTGAGGGTCTTCAGTGCCAGCCAGAAGGTGCTGCTCCTCTTTTATCATGCTGTGGTTGAGAGTGTTTTGCTGTATGGCATTTCAGCCTTGTGTAAATCTTAGTGAGCAGCAAAAAAACTCAAATCACACGGCTACCATAGAGAACCATGAAAATTATGGGTGTTAAGCAGCATCCCACACTCCAGGCTGTATATGAGGAAGTGATTCTCAGGCAGGGCCAGAAGATGAATTCAGATACCACATATGTTCTTTATCCTGAGTACCAGCTTCTGCCTTTAGGCTGATGTTTTAGAGTTTAAAAAAGTCTTAACATTTCTTTTGTTCCTCTGTCTATCAATGCCTTAAATGGCAAGTTAGCTAAGACCTGATTATCTCCTGTAACATTTGTTTATAATTAGATTACCGTAAATGTTATTTGTATATGTTTTTCCAGCAGTTTTAAACAAGACAAATTTCCTTCCGGATAGTAAATTTGATTTAATCTAATCTAATTCTGTACAAAAATCATTCTGCACAGTGAAGGTAAAACATACATAACAAGGAACAGTTAGCAAAAACGTTTGGTGGGGAGAGGGACTTTAAGATGTGAGTTACACTACATAATATTGAGCTGTATCTCATATACCAACTAAACCAAAATGTACTTTTCTCATGTCTGCATGTGGATAAGTGGTTAGCTGAACTTTTACCTGTTAAATAGTGAGACTCACAAACGTCCAGTCATTTGGAGAAATGGGTTGGGATTGACCTCTCCTTTGGAGAGAACTGATTATGATCAGTAACAGAAAAAGAGGGATGCAATATGGCTGAATGTGAGTGCAAGGACAGAGATCACGGGTGAAATAATAGGTCTATGGAAAATGTAACTAACTAAATAAAGTACCTTATCTAGTTATCTGTCTGTCTTTCTTTTTTATTCATTCTTTCTTTCTGTCTGTCTCTTTTTATGTATGTATGCAGTTAAACCAGTGATTCCCAAGCTGTGGCAGGCATAAGCCCTGTGGGGCGCCCACAG
>NW_018127978.1:2971086-2982689 GCF_001952655.1 Monopterus albus | reverse complement strand
TCCATTCTTTCTTTCTGTCGGTCTCTTTTTATGTATGTATGCATTAAACCCAGTGATTCCCAAGCGGTGGCAGCCATAGCACTGGTGGTACGCCAGAGCCTGCTGAAAGTATTGATGGATTGATGGCTTTCTGATGCACTCAGTCAATATGAAGCAATTATGTTAAAAACAGTTCAGTTTTGAAGCATTTCACAGTCAAAAATGGCGCCATCTGCTGGCCAATACCCTGATACTGTATTTATAGGGTGGAATAAATCTGAGACTATGCAGAAACACTTGGTGACATTATAAGTGATCTTAATGCTTATATTATTGTTCCCTAAAGCTAGTATTATGAAAACAGATCACTTTCAAACTGGTTGTATGACTCTGCTTTTAAATACTGAGAGGTTCATGTGGCATTCAAAACCAGCATGACAACTCACCTGAGTGTGATGTAACGAGGCCTCATTTGGGGTGGTGACATGATTTTTTGCGTGGTGAAGCGAGGCATCAAAACATTGTGCTGCAATACTTATGTGAAGGGTCGATATGGTGTCGAGTCATCTGCTTTTAGTATAACATCACCAGCTTCAAGGCCTATCAGTTGCACTCCAAATGGCCCAAAACGTAAAACCAAAACAGTTGTCATTTAATTTTTTTTTACATACAACGGTTATTACATCTGCACATTACATTACAATGATGTAAAAATTTATTTATAGCTATTTGAACATTTTGGAAATTTAATTTGCCTGTGCTTAGCCACATAGGGTGACATGATGTTACGACCAAGATGCATAACCAGTAACATTAGCTTGACTTAGTTCATTCATTCAGATGTGTGTGCATGTCTGTGTGTCATGCTTTCCATAATATAATAAGGATATAGTACAGGAGGTGGATAAATTGACAGATATACAGACAGAAAGACTGTCACTTTGCTTGGCTTCTTAGCCTGCTTGATTTTCATGGTTGTAAATAGAATTCCATTCAATCCACAGACAGAAGGGAAGCAACAGGTGGAGAGAGGAAGCTGCAAGTGTCAACAGCTGTTTTAACAGAGTGATATTTGTTCGTGCTCTGATTATAGATGTTTTGGTTTTAAAAAAGTAGCCTTATGTTGTTGTTATTTAGCCTTTCTGAGAAACGGTCACTTCATTCTAGTAGTAATAGTAGCAGCACTAGTCAGGGGTGGTACTAGCCCTGTACTTTGCTGAGTACTACTCAGAAAATCGGATTTGGTACATACAGTATTGTTCAAAATAATAGCAGTACAATGTGACTAACCAGAATAATCCAGGTTTTTAGTATATTTTTTATTGCTACATGGCAAACAAGTTACCAGTAGGTGCAGTAGATTCTCAGAAAGCAAACAAGACCCAGCATTCATGATATGCACGCTCTTAAGGCTGTGCAATTGGGCAATTAGTTGAAAGGGGTGTGTTCAAAAAAATAGCAGTGTCTGCCGTTGACTGTACAAACACAAAACTATTTTGTACAAACGTTTTTGTTTCTAGGATTTAGCAATCCTGTGAATCACTAAACTAATATTTAGTTGTATGACCACAGTTTTTTATAACTGCTTCACATCTGTGTGGCATGGAGTCAACCAACTTGTGGCACCTTTCAGCTGTTATTACACTCCATGATTCTTTAACAACATTCCACAATTCATTTACATTTCTTGGTTTTGCTTCAGAAACAGCATTTTTGATATCACCCCACAAGTTCTCGATTGGATTAAGGTCCGGGGATTGGGCTGGCCACTCCATAACATTAATTTTGTTGGTTTGGAACCAAGACTTTGCTCGTTTACTAGTGTGTTTGGGGTCATTGTCTTGTTGAAACAACCATTTCAAGGGCATGTCCTCTTCAGCATAAGGCAACATGACCTCTTCAAGTATTTTGACATATGCAAACTGATCCATGATCCCTGGTATGCGATAAATAGGCCCAACACCATAGTAGGAGAAACATGCCCATATCATGATGCTTGCACCACCATGCTTCACTGTCTTCACTGTGTACTGTGGCTTGAATTCAGAGTTTGGGGGTCATCTCACAAACTGTCTGTGGCCCTTGGACCCAAAAAGAACAATTTTACTCTCATCAGTCCACAAAATGTTCCTCCATTTCTCTTTAGGCCAGTTGATGTGTTCTTTGGCAAATTGTAACCTCTTCTGCACGTGCCTTTTTTTTAACAGAGGGACTTTGCGGGGGATTCTTGAAAATAGATTAGCTTCACACAGACGTCTTCTAACTGTCACAGTACTTACAGGTAACTCCAGACTGTCTTTGATCATCCTGGAGCTGATCATTGGCTGGGCCTTTGCCATTCTGGTTATTCTTCGATCCATTTTGATGGTTGTCTTCCGTTTTCTTCCACGTCTCTCTGGTTTTGCTCTCCATTTTAAGGCATTGGAGATCATTTTAGCTGAACAGCCTATAATTTTTTGCACCTCTTTATAGGTTTTCCCCTCTCCAATCAACTTTTTAATCAAAGTACGCTGTTCTTCTGAACAATGTCTTGAACGACCCATTTTCCTCAGGCTTTCAAATGCATGTTCAACAAGTGCTGGCTTCATCCTTAAATAGGGGCCACCTGATTCACACCTGTTATTTCACAAAATTGATGACCTCACTGATTGAATGCCACACTGCTATTTTTTTGAACACACCCCTTTCAACTAATTGCCCAATTGCACAGCCTTAAGAGCGCGCATATCATGAATGCTGGGTCTTGTTTGCTTTCTGAGAATCTACTGCACCTACTGGTAACTTGTTTGCCATGTAGCAATAAAAAATATACTAAAAACCTGGATTATTCTGGTTAGTCACATTGTACTGCTATTATTTTGAACAATACTGTAGTAGTACATGATCTGAAAAGTTTGGGAACCTCTGGCTTAGACTGTATTGCTAAATATTAAAGAACCATCATTTATGTGCAAGTATGTCATGTATTCTTCTAGAAATCATCAGTTAATTTAACCTCTGTTTGCTACATAATTCTTGTCAAAGTGTTTTCTTTTTAGTTTTCAACATTATTGGCGTCTACCCATCTGTCTGTCCGCCTGTCTGTCTGTCTGTCCATCCATCTGTGTAATCATGTTACATACCAAATGGCTGTGAAAAAATTTATTTAGAATACACCTACACTGTAAGATATGGGGACAAAATCCACTGTTTACATGCTGTGTAAAAATGGATCTTGATGTTCAGCTGGAATGTTTAATGTGACTACTAACACTTCAAATACAGTTATGACATGTGAGTACTGCATGGCATAACCCAGTTAAGATGATAAAAATGTTAGCTGAAAGAAGCACTTCCATCAAGTGGAATGGAAATGTCTGCCTTCTGTTCATACTTCTTCCAGTAGCATGATGGTAGTTCATTTCTGGCTTTTTCATTCATTCTGATTCAGATGGTTTTTATCGAGGAGATAAACTGATCAGCCTGAAGCTCTTAGCTGATGAAGCACTGCAGAAATGCAGAGACAAGTAAGCTGTCCACACACACACACACACACACACACACACACACACACACACGCACACAAACACACAGGCTCCAGTTCACAAGCAAGTGCAGCAGCCAAGCAAGCAAGTTCTGTTTACTTTTACTAAGGCAAATCATTGAGGCTTTCTCCAGCCCTTAACGTTAACATGCCCACAGCAAAATAGTAGTCGCATTTATCATTATTTAATTTGGATTTATTGTTACATCAGTAATATGTCTTCCTTCCTGGGTCCATATTAAAATATACACAGGGCTTAAGTGCTTTTATATGATGTGAGGTGATTATTTTAACATGGCGCATGTGAGCGGCTTTTCAGTGTTGGCAAGAACATTTTCAGTACCAAACAGAACCACCTGTTGAATAAGGACTTTGAGAAACTTCTCATGTGTTATATAAACAAGAGATTTTGCTCTGACAAGTAATTAGGCCCATTATTTAGATCAGTTGCTAGTTTCTCCCCGTCACCAGCCCAGATGGGATTGTTTTATTTAGGACAGGTTTAGGTCTAAGGTAATACACTCAGCTGATGGGCAGTTTTGCTGGAATGTTAGTACTTAGTGTTATATTTAGTTGTAATTTCAAATCACATGAACATTGTCAATATGACAATTTTTTGCAGAATAGTTTGAAGTACTTTTTCCTAAATAGCTTCAGTTAACAAAACTAGATTTCTTCCTAGAGTAGCTTCACTGTAGTTCAACTTCTTCCAGTGTAAAGTACGTTGTAGCTTGCTTGCTAGCGATATAATATCATTTTTCATCAACTGAGATGTCTATTGAAGGTGGACATACTTCAGAATGCAGCTTGCGATTTCATATGAAACTAAGAGTAAAACATTGGCTTTATTTCAGTTTTATCCCCAACACATAAACATATTTTCTTTATGTTTTGTTAAGAAATGGAGAATGCAGTCATTCTGAACCCGGTGAAACAGAGCTGAGATTAGATAAGATCTCCACAGGTCACACACAGTCTCAGTTCCCTTCTGCAACACTAAACATGGTGACCTTGTTTGGACTAGGACAGACAGCCCAGTAGCAATGAGCCAGATCATTCAGCTTATATAAATTACTCCTCATGTTAGTATTCCTGGGCACTGCCACACCTAAGTAATGCTCTTTGAAACTAAAATGGTAACTTTGTGAACTTTGTTTTATCAAGAATTATAGGAGAGGGCCAGAACTTGCTCACTGGGTATGATATTGCATTTAATACTATGTTTATGTCCCGGTGCAGGGGTTTCCCAGTTGAGAAGTGTATTATGCTGAAGCACTTGTCCAAAGAAACAGAAGAGACTCATCTGGGCTCTCAGTCTCCTCCCGCCAAGCGATGCTGTCCTGATCTACAGGTAAACCCAAGCTGGGCCAGTTTACTCCAGTCCAGGCCAAAGTGTCTGTTAAATGGGGTTAAATCATTAATTTATTCAGCTGTGGTTATATCTTCACATCATAATTTAGTGTATCTTTTTATATGTTAGGTTATTTTAAGTTTGCATTCTCCCCAAGAAAACATCATTGCTTTGCTTCTACCATGTTTGTCAAATAAAAGACAGCGGGGTCAGTTTTACTAGCATATAAATAATACAGATTCTTGACTTTTGTGAAAGTATTTTAAAACAAAAGGCTGGTGATTTTCTTTGTTTGTCAATAATTTCTATGAAAGAATTTAATAGTGGCAGTGAGAGATGGACAAATGTAAAAGCAGCCTTTCACTTTGAATATAATTTTATGCATTAGTGTAGATGCTTCTGAATTTTGGTTGAGAATGTTATGAAGTTGTTTAGTCCACCCAACAAGAACTGACTTTTCCTCAACAGTTTTTTTTTGGGAAATTCATAAGCATTGGGACCATTTTTTGTCAAACTGACCTTGAGTGTCATTTTTTTTTACATGCAGTAATCAGTCATGAAAACCTCTCTCCATGTTTCCACTAGAGGTGACCGGTTTTTTAACTTTGTGGGTTTTTTATATTTTGACTTCATAAATTAACCACTTTCCCCCATTAACATTTCCCTCCTCCTCCTCCTCCTTTTCCTCCTCCTCTTGACTTTCATCTCTCCCATCCAGCAGGAAAAACAGACAGGAAGAGTAAAGAAAACACGTCCTGTTCCCCAGGTATTTTCATACTCTCCTCCCTTCACTAAACCTTCCATAACACCTTTGCTTTTGCTTTTTTAAAGGGGAAATTCATCCACATCAGCATTTGCATATTACTGCTGCAAGGTAAAAAGAATAAACAAAGCATGAAGAAAACCATAAATGCTGCTTAGGTTAATTTTGTTAAAGGAATGAATTATGCTTTGCTTAGTGGCTCCTATTAAAATTTAAGAAACTATATTGCTGATTTATTGTTTTTACCCAGCAACAGCAGTTTCTTATTCCTGTGATTTTTGTCAGTTGAGGCTACATTTGTGAACATGATAAATAATTAGTTTGATCAGAAAAATATTAATAAAATTTTGTGACTAACATATCAGTACCCGCTGACACTAAAATGCACTACTGAAATATGAAACGGACACAGTTAAAGGTACCTTAATTAATGTCTTTTCAGCTGCTAAATGGTCTAGTAAAATTCAAAACAAACCTATCAACAATGCGAGCTACAGATGCCAGGTTGGGACAAACTGTACAAAAAGCAGCCACCAGACCAAAGCTACTGTTAAAGTGCCCATGGCATGCTCATTTTGCTCATTTCCAGCCATTTAATGTTTAATCTTGGGTACCTCTAGATTAGCTTTGCACCTATCATACCTCCAAATAGTCTGTAATTATTTCAGAATGATAAAACCAGAGAGCCTCTTCTTGAAAACCTGAGGATAGTTCATGAACATGCACAACTCCTGTTGTTGGTGTTGTGTCAAAAGTGGACAGCAGGACAAACTGGAACAGCATTAATTAATTTGAATGTCTCCTCCATAGATAGGTAAACAACAGTATATGTACCGATGAAGAGAGATGTGTAACACTATAAACAAAGTGGGTAGTTGAGAAAACCCATATTTTAACTGACATAATGCAGACATAGTAACTTCTACAGCCTTACAACAATTCTCTACAGAAACAACGCATTAACAGACGTGCAACCTGTGGGTTTTTTTTTAAACTTAACGTTAAGTCCCACCACATAGGATCTTTAATCCGCTTGTTAACCAGCATCACATCACATGCAACAGACACACTGGCCTCAAGCAGTCAAAACAAACAGGTACTGTGCTCCGGGGGAATCCAACATTGATCATTCACCACCGTGGGGGGCTTCACAGGCCGGCTGCTTGTAGGTTAGACCCGGTCACATAAAACAGTGAGTCCCTGTACAGGAACATTCTCCTGGACATGCAGTAACCTTAGGCCTTGTATTTCTCTCCACATGCTCTGGTCACAGTGTAGCAGCTGGAGGTCAAATACATCCACAAAACCAGGTGCAGTCGAAAAAATTCTACTTTTACAATGGCACCAGTGGATGTCAAGCAAGCTCACATGAACGTGCAACTGCCTGGAGATTATGACCATTCAAAAAAATCCTTAAACTATCAGGCAAACCTAATTTTGGCAGAAAAAAGTTTCACGAGCGAGAGTTTGCGAGATGTGTAAACCGTGTTGCTTAGGCATAGAAGTACTAGAACACACGTTTCTCCTTATTTCTTGAGCTTTAGGTCATGGGTAAGATGATAATTCACCATTGTAACATTGCAGATAAGTAAAAAAAAAACAAGATAAAGCATGCCATGGGTCTTTGACTAATGAATCCTGCATTGCAGCAGAACATCGTTAAGTGATGTGGATCCCAGTCTCAAATGGGGTTTAACAAAGCACTAAATTGCACAAAGATTGAATTTCTCCGTGACATTCAATCACAACCATGCAAGATCGCCAGTGTTACCCAAACAAACATGTTAGCTTTAGATGCTAACACGTTCAGAAGGAAAAACACCACATTTGAACCAAATTTGAGTCTTTTGGTTTGAACACTCCATCAAAAAGCTGTTTTTAACCCTGACTTTTGCATTTTATTTGGCCCATTCTGCGCAAAAGACCGTGACCTTTGCGGTCTGCCAGCTACTGTCTTGGACTTTTAGTGACTAGTTGTGGTTTGAAAACGTTTTCGCTAGGTTAATGTCCTGACTGACCATCAAACAGAAGGAAAAGAAACAGGAACAACAACAGAAGGGCTGTAGGCCGAAGAGTGTCATGGTAGTATAGCTGAGAGACACCACATCCTGTCCCCTTTTAACTTTATTTAACAAACATGTAAAATCTTAGTTAGTGCACCTTTAAATTGATTGATTTTTATTTTATCATGAATGATTCAACTTGAATAATATTTTAGGAGTCCCCTGTATCCCGGTGCTTACGGCGGGTGCTACGTGTCTGTGGTTTGAAATTAAGATCTAGATTTATACAAAAAATTGAAAGATACAGATAGAATTTTTAAAGATGTGTGAAAGTGGTACTCGTGTTTTCAAATGTTTTCTCAACAGTAAATTCATGGGAATAAAATGTAAATTCTCTGTCCTTGTGGAATTGGACTAACATTGTTTTCTTTTTTTGTCTCTATCCAAAATGACCCACTGCCTCTAAAGACTCTTGTGTTCTTCCTAATGTAATTGCAGTGACACTTCTTTCCTTTACAAACATTACAGTGAGAAAGAATTGGGGATCTGCTGTTGTAGATCACTAGGATTTGATTTTTTTGCTTAAGCATACTTTTCACATGTGGCTATGCTTTGGATCTTAACTGTTAAACACAGCATAGTGTTATGGTTCTGATTATGGTCTAATTAGAGTTGTGCCACCAAAAACAGAACACTTTACTTAAGCTAATAGGTACTCATGTGATTGAATATTATCATTTGTTTTTTAATGTATCACTTAAAGTTCAGTTGTATTGTGATGAGAGGATCATATTATGTTATCATTTTGCTTATTTTGTTTTCCAAATAAATTATTCTAAGCAAATTGTAGTTAAAGCCTAACAATAAAATACTGAATGTTTAGTTTCATACATATTAAAGCTCCTGTCCACTATAGTGATACAGATCAACAGAAAATATGTTGGCGAATCAATGCCAAGGAGCATTAAAGCTGTTGTGGTGGCCCAACACCTTACTGAGACACTTTATGTTGGTTTTCCCTTTAATTGGTTGCCAATCTGCATGTTACCAGGGCTGGGAATGCCTTGGCGTCCCAAATAAGTGGGGAAAAAAAACAGATGGATAAATGGGTTAATGTGGTGCCCAAACTGTTACACATGCCACAGTTACTGAAACAGTAACATTTGGAGAAGGCTACCTTTAATTTCTGATTGCTGCAGGGGTGGTATTTATGTATTCTCAATTCAGAATGTGGATTTGAATCACCCAGCTCTCACTAACTAATCCTCTATTTACATGAGCCGACTCTATTGGTAGATTCAGATTTTTGTCAAAAGAAGCGCATATTGATTTTTTTTTTTTTTTATGTTTACCTTACAGTATATTTTAACCAGCTAAAGATATCTAATTATTTTTATTGTGGTTTAATTTTTTTATTTTTATTTTTTAATTTTTTGCAGTAACCTGGATGTATATTAATAATGACTTTGTATCAGGCAACAGGGGTTAGTGCCCTGTATGTATATCTTGGCAGCATTGCTTCATATCTGGTAACCTCTGGGTTGAACGACGTCTTGGTGTCAGTGTGACACATGAGAATCCTATTGAACATCTGTGGAAAGAGCTGAAAGTGGAGAAGGCAGTCTTTGAAAAGCTTGCTCAGGACAAGTGGGCCAAACCACCTGGTGACATTTGCAGAAGTCTCATTGAGACTTGGTTGCAATGATTTTTTGTTTAGGTCAAAATATTACAGTAAGGGTCCCATCATTTTTGTCCATGCCATGTTGATATTTTTTATTATGTAAAACACTGATGGATCGAAAATCAGAAGCAAAGTCTGATTTTTATGAAATAAACAGCGATGGATGCCAATTACCAGACTGAAGTTATCTTAAAGAAAATTGTGGTTTCTTCTTTTTTCATTGATGAGTTCCAACAAATGTGTCCACTTCTATATTTCTGTGTGCATATTCTTGAGTGAACATTAGACTTAGGTCGAGCTCACTGTTTGGAAAGAGCTTGCATGGTCTACTGGGACAGATTAATTGTTTTTGGCACATGAAGGTAAATGAGAATGATAAAAACAAAAACAAAGCCACCTGTTCATCACTTGTAGGAAAACTGGACCAATAAGTAACTTGGAACATTTTGTGGAGTCGTGCTTTGTTTTATGACTAAAGCTTTCTAACTTTTTCCTTGCTTGCCTGTCTTGTCTTTGTGAGTGTACAGCTTTCTGTACATCTTAGCCCATCTTAATCTCTCTTCTTTCTGTTGCTCCAAAAATTATTAGGCGTTTTAGGCACTTGTGTCTAACAAAGATAAGTTTCACCATTGTTCCTTAAACTGCAAATACATTTTACTTCACATTTTGGTTTTGTTTTATATCAAACAGCAAATGACCCAGCTCTGACTGACAGGGAATAAGTTACAACAAATTCTCCTGTTTGTAACTTTTCTTACAACTCTATTGCTTTATTCACTGTCTCAAAGTTAACGTTTTCTCTTGTTTGCTCTTTCTCTTCAGTAGTGTGTGAGCATGTTTGTCAAGCTAACATTCCTTCACTTTTGTTTTGAGTTTTAGAATGTAGAGACATTTGCTGTTATGGATGTTTACAGCCTGACTGGGATTTTATTGATTACTCTGGGAAATTGTTTGCTCATCTGTCTATCTGTTTGTCTGTGCACGTTTGTGTATTTGTTGATATCTGTGTGTGTGTGTGTGTGTGTGTGTGTGTGTTTTGTTTGTTTTTTTGTTTTATATTTCATACCAGATCCCATGGAACCCCAAGGTGGACTTGTGTTGGTATACACTGGTACGTGGAGTTTCAGATGAATGTGAACCAGAGTGGTGTGAGTCTGAAGATCCTCTCTTTATCCTCTACACCAGCGGTTCAACTGGCAGACCAAAAGTAGAGTAAACACACACAGACATGCATTTTTTCTACAAAATTACCCATTAGAGCTGTAATGTTCTGTACACGAGTAGAGGCACACCCTGTCCAGAGTGGGTGGGATGGTGTTCCAGTATTGTTTAGCTGTACACTGTTTGAAGTTGTAGATTTTCATGATGTATGGGAAGGTTACAATTATTAGCTGCTTTATTTATGCTGACAGAAAGAGCTCACTTGGATAAGGCTTGCTGAGATTCTGGAGGGAACACTATAAACCTAAGTACATGATATTGGGTACTGTAGAGTTTTGCCTGCGTGTTTGTTATGGGTGCTTCTTAGCCAGACGCTTTCTGTTAGGTTGTCTACATCAGCGTGACGCACTTTAGAAGAAAATATAAAAGCAGGGTAATTGAATTTTTGAACAGTGTTAACTGCTAATGGTGTTAACTTGGACTTGCTAATAATGATAGTGGTGTCCATCTGACTTGGTTATTTGTAACTGTGGTATAAGTAGTTCTAACATGCTGTATTAGTAAGGGCCAAAAAGAGCAGGTAATGATCATTATCTGCAGAGAAATGCCTTATTAGTGCATCAGTATTCTTACATCCACAAGCAAAGTCTGAGGGATGATTGACTTTTGAACTTCCACCTGTCATTTGCTGTTTAAATGACATATTTTCAGATTATTAACATGTTTTCACATACAGTGCTCAGTCATTACTGACCCTCCTCTCCTCTTATTTTCAGGGAGTTCTTCACACAGTCAGCGGTTACATGCTCTACACTGCTGTCTCCTTCAAACTGGTGTTTGACTATCAGCCTGATGACATCTACTGGTGCACAGCAGATATTGGTTGGATCACCGGACACTCCTACATCACCTACGGACCACTGGCTAATGGCGCCACCAGTGTCCTGGTGAGTGGAGCCTGAAGGACAGTATTTAACTTCTTTCTTTCTTTTTTAAATCAAGCAACTTGGCTGATCACTTGGCTGATCACTTGGCTGATCACTTGGCTGATCACTTGGCTGATCACTTGGCTGATCACTTGGCTGACCACTTGCAGCCACTCACCCCATTGTGACTGGCTGCACATGGGGTCTTACTTTTTA
>NW_018127978.1:2969348-2969622 GCF_001952655.1 Monopterus albus | reverse complement strand
TGCTTGCAAACCAATGATGGTAAGATGATGTCATGGGGTAGGACTGGATAAGTCTGACTTCTTCCTACTCCATTCAAGCATGTACTAGGTATAAGCAAATTGATATTGGATTAGCATTTGTTGGATATGTGTAAAATTATGTGTGTTGATATATCAACTGTCTTTACATGCTTGAAAGAATAAATAAATAAAAATACCCAATATAAACAGAATTATCCAGAAATATCTGCACAGATACTGAAATTTCACTTGGTTTCGTAATACTCACAACAAT
>NW_018127978.1:2964308-2969265 GCF_001952655.1 Monopterus albus | reverse complement strand
CCACATTTAGAGGTGTAGTGGAGGCTAACATGTAAAATCCATTTATCCACCTCTCAAGTTATGAAATAGCCTTTATGTAGATTTTACTTTGTTAATGTGCTGTAGCTGTCCTCCCTCTCTATTTCTACAGGATTAGAGGAGATAAAGGATGCACTACAGGTTACAGCCCGATGAAGGCAGTTTTTTGTCACTACACTTGGGCTGTAACCACCCTCTTAATCCTCTACATGTTGGCCATCTGAATAAAGGCTTTTTAATTTTTCAAAAGAGTGCCTTTGATCTTTTTTTGGACTAAGTGTTATGTTAGTAGTTGATAACGTAGATTTAAGCCTGTAGCCAAAAGCAGAGCTACAGAGGTGTGGTAAACACCCTTCTATGTAATCCCACATACACAGATCTGATTTTTTTTGTAATTTTCTAACTTGTAGTCTTCACTCCCAAGTGGCAGTGACTCTGTATATAGTAGTACTGTACTCCTCACCTGGAAACCAATTTTGCTGTTTAAAAAAAATCAGTGAAAAAAAAGATCCAGTCATCAAGTTGAAGAGTCACCTTCGACTTGAGTCCTTCAAAGAGTCCCCCTCTTCCTGCTAAATCAATTTGCCCATTAAAAAGCTACAATACAAGGCCAGAGCAGCGGTGGTTAGCAAGAAGGTTCTGGATTTGAGTCTGGGCTGCCCCCTGACCTTTCTGTGCAGAGTTTGCATGTTCTCCCTGTGCATGCGTGGGTTCTCTCCTCCCACAATCCAAAGACATGCAGCTTAGGTTGAATGGTGACTCTAAATTGCCTGTCAGAGTGAGTGTGAGTGTGTGTGGTTTGTCTACATGTCAGCTCTGTGATAGACTGGTGACCTGTCCAGGGTGTACCCCGCCTTTCACCCAATGTCAGCTGGGATTGGCTCCAGGCCCCTGTGGTCCTATTCAAGAATAAGCAGTATAGATAATGGATGGATGGAAAGCTATAATACATATAGCTAGCAGGAGGTCGGCTGCTGCCTTGTGAGCTGTCCTCAGCTCATGTAGGTTTTACTTTTACAGGCTCAGCAGACATGCAGTCATTACAATATTCACCCTTATTCATACCTAAACATGAGCTAAGACCACAGCCTCTTATTAAAGCTTTGGCTTCCTTAGTTGAAGTCAGTAATGATGAACTTCATTGGCCAAGGAAGCAGCAGTGATGAAACAAGTTGACTGGCTCCATAACCTTAAATTAAACCAGAGTTAAGGCAAATGCGTTTTACATGACAGAAAACACAAAGGAGAGGTACAATATAAATGTCATATATTTAAACCATATGCCAAATATTTTCAAGCTCTGCAATAACAGATTGTTGGAATACTTTTATTTTCCTACAGTAACAGTCACAGAGTCAGCTGAACATTATTTTTTGTCAGCACATGTGTTTCCTGGAACCATTTTCAGCTTTTGTGTAAAACAAAAAACAGAACATGTGGCATGCAGTGTTGGGGAGACTACTTAGAAAATGTAGCTTTGCAAACTATCAATTACTTCACAAAGGAAGAAGTTAAACTACAGCAAAACTACTCTAAAGAGACATGTAGTTTAGTATACAAAACTACAACATCAAAAAAGAAAACTCATGTGCCAGCAAAAAAATACCACTCAGTTGAGTTTATTTACATGAGACAAAAATAACAAATTGTCCTAAACTAAACAGTCCCATCTGGGGTTTTCACAATAATATATATTTCTTGTAAACTTGTAAACGTCTTGTAAATTTCAGAAATTTCCCCATTGTGGGATCAATAAAGTACCTACTCTAAACAAATTTGGATTTTGTATTATCAAACCTAACAACTAAAACAGTGTTGAACCTTTTAGACCATAAGAACATTAGTCTAAATGGGCCCATATTTTACTGCTACTTCTTAGAGCAGAACCTCTTGTGCACATGACACATGAGAAGTCTCTCAATGTTCTTAACCAAATGGTGGTTAGGGTCAGAGAAGCCATGGTAAAATAAAAATAAAAAAAGAGTCCTTTCCTTTTATGGGCCAAAACTATTTGTAGTTGCAGTAGTTAACTACACAAAAAATGGCACAAAAGCAATTTAACTGCTTCAGTCACTAACCAACTATGAATGTCTACCACAAAGTTACTGCAAACTGTAGTTAAGCTAGTAGTTTAATTGCATATAGTTCACTACTTCCCAATACTGGTGGCATGTTCCTTCATTGCCATGAGCACAAACACTAGTGTGACTCAGTCCCACACACAAATCATGCTGCCACAAGTACTCACTGAGGCACTAAATGTGGTTTTATCTGCTGCTGAAAATAGTTCCCAACAAATGCAGTATTTCCTCCTGTTTCAGAAACATTTATTAAAAGTTTGTGATGTATCTTTGTTTTCTATTCACTTTTTGTTTGTGTGCATTTCAGTTTGAGGGCCTGCCCACCTACCCAGATGTGAGCCGCATGTGGGAAATTGTGGACAAATATCATGTGACGAAGTTCTACACAGCTCCAACTGCCATCAGGTTGCTGATGAAGTATGGCAGCGGGCCGGTGCAGAAGTGAGTCGAGCTCTTCCAAATGTTTCCACTTCAGTAGTTGCTAATACTGTTTGCATGATTTATACTGTTTTTAGGAAATGAACATAAAGTAAAATCATGTTAAACACTTGTAACAGTACCTAGAAAACTGAGGAGGAAAGTAATGTTCCATCTCATTGGTGCATGGAGGGAGACATTTTAATTGTTTCTGTGGTAAAGCATTAACCTACCTTTCTCTGCAGGTATAAGCGAGAGTCTCTGAAGATTTTGGGGACAGTGGGAGAGCCCATCAACCCTGAGGCCTGGCAGTGGTACTACACTGTGGTGGGAGAGAAGAGATGTCCCATTGTCGACACCTTCTGGCAGACAGAAACTGTAGGTTGTAGTTATTAGTCTCAGACATCCACTGAGGGGCTTCCGTCTTAACAGTAGCCCCTTTTGCACAGAGATCACAAAAACCGCCACTATTGCAATCTTTCTTCAGCACAGCTTTTTTGATTAAGCCTCTTTTACACTGAACTTACAAAAGCCAAGAAATCGTCGCTCCTGTGTACATTTTACACAGCTGCCAGAATCGTGGTACTAGAGGCGTGATGCTTATCATGACGCCTAATGGTCCGTGTAGGGGAGATCTGGGTTGAAAGTCCCACAGGGACAGTTGTAGCACAGACCCATTCTCTGTTATCACAGAAGTTAGTGTTATGAAACCTAAGTCAGATCATCACTCTATTTACACTAACAATCCCTGAAATAATCAGCGTGAAGTGTTAGATATGTCCAGACATATTTATTATTTTGTGACTTTTAGTGCATCAAATAAAAAAAATGAAGATACTCTTTTCTGGTTTTATACATTATTGTTCAAAATAATAGCAGAACAATGTGACTAACCAGAATAATCCAGGTTTTTAGTATATTTTTTATTGCTACATGGCAAACAAGTTACCAGTAGGTGCAGTAGATTCTCAGAAAGCAAACAAGACCCAGCATTCATGATATGCACGCTCTTAAGGCTGTGCAATTGGGCAATTAGTTGAAAGGGGTGTGTTCAAAAAAATAGCAGTGTCTGCCGTTGACTGTACAAACACAAAACTATTTTGTACAAACGTTTTTGTTTCTAGGATTTAGCAATCCTGTGAATCACTAAACTAATATTTAGTTGTATGACCACAGTTTTTTATAACTGCTTCACATCTGTGTGGCATGGAGTCAACCAACTTGTGGCACCTTTCAGCTGTTATTCCACTCCATGATTCTTTAACAACATTCCACAATTCATTTACATTTCTTGGTTTTGCTTCAGAAACAGCATTTTTGATATCACCCCACAAGAAAAAAAAGGCATGTGCAGAAGAGGTTACAATTTGCCAAAGAACACATCAACTGGCCTAAAGAGAAATGGAGGAACATTTTGTGGACTGATGAGAGTAAAATTGTTCTTTTTGGGTCCAAGGGCCACAGACAGTTTGTGAGATGACCCCCAAACTCTGAATTCAAGCCACAGTACACAGTGAAGACAGTGAAGCATGGTGGTGCAAGCATCATGATATGGGCATGTTTCTCCTACTATGGTGTTGGGCCTATTTATCGCATACCAGGGATCATGGATCAGTTTGCATATGTCAAAATACTTGAAGAGGTCATGTTGCCTTATGCTGAAGAGGACATGCCCTTGAAATGGTTGTTTCAACAAGACAATGACCCCAAACACACTAGTAAACGAGCAAAGTGTTGGTTCCAAACCAACAAAATTAATGTTATGGAGTGGCCAGCCCAATCCCCGGACCTTAATCCAATCGAGAACTTGTGGGGTGATATCAAAAATGCTGTTTCTGAAGCAAAACCAAGAAATGTAAATGAATTGTGGAATGTTGTTAAAGAATCATGGAGTGTAATAACAGCTGAAAGGTGCCACAAGTTGGTTGACTCCATGCCACACAGATGTGAAGCAGTTATAACAAACTGTGGTCATACAACTAAATATTAGTTTAGTGATTCACAGGATTGCTAAATCCTAGAAACAAAAACGTTTGTACAACATAGTTTTGTGTTTGTACAGTCAACGGCAGACACTGCTATTTTTTTGAACACACCCCTTTCAACTAATTGCCCAGTTGCACAGCCTTAAGAGCGTGCATATCATGAATGCTGGGTCTTGTTTGCTTTCTGAGAATCTACTGCACCTACTGGTAACTTGTTTGCCATGTAGCAATAAAAAATATACTAAAAACCTGGATTATTCTGGTTAGTCACATTGTACTGCTATTATTTTGAACAATACTGTATCTATGAGCATCTATTTACAAATTGAAACATATCACATTTTGTAAACCCATTTGTTGGCTAAATGTTATGCTAAGCATACCTACCATTCATGGTTGTATTTTGTGAGAACAAGGTGTAAGTTGCAGGAAAGCATGGGGGGGGGGGGGGGGAAA
>NW_018127978.1:2953782-2964296 GCF_001952655.1 Monopterus albus | reverse complement strand
CTAAGTGAGGATGAGGAAAAATAAGAGAGGTATGAATGACCTACAATCTTTTCCTTCAAGCAGCTGAGGAGGTTAAAGGGCGGAGTTCAGTGAGGGCAGCAGTGGCATAATATGCTTCGCCTGTGTAACGCATAGGCTACTGCATTACTGGGTAATGTATTGCACATGAAGTCTTACTTTTGCTACACAGCATTGGTACTGGATAACTGTAGCTGGCTAGATACTTGAATTTGGTAACACGGAATATTTCACTTGATTATTAAAAATGCATTTGGGTTGTTTGTCACTTCTAAACATTTAGTCTGCATGATCATCATATATTAAATGTGTATGGCTAGGCCAAGACTAAGTTATAGGATTAGAAATGTAGCATGAAGAATCATGACAATTCTTACACATAGCACGACTTCTTTTGTGCTTTTTGACAGGCAGTACTTTTGATCCTTGACCAATGTACTTTAGACCCAGTGAGTAGGGATGAAAGTACAGTGTATTGTATTTAAGGCAAGTTTACTTTGAGGTGGTACACTTGCTCACAAAAATGTCTGTGGATATTGGTAGATGGCGTGTAGGTGGCCTCAAATGACATGTGATCAGAGAGGATACACGAGTTCTCTCACAGTGAGGGTAAAAGCAAAAAGTGGTAATTGTAAGTGGTAAGGTATTGAATTTAACATCATGATTTCAGCATATACCCTGCTGTACTTTTTACTCCATTTATCTGACAGCTGTAGTTACTTGTTGCTTTTCAGATACAGATTGATTTAACTAAATAAAATCAACAAATAAATTGTGCCATATTATTATAGGTTAAGGTAAGATAAGATTTTTCTGATAATACATAAAACTACAAAGTTTTCTGTAAACCAACATTTTGAATACAGGACTTTTACTCTTTGAGTATTTATCAGAGTACTTCTATACTGTGGTTTTGCTACTGATACTTAAAGTAAAGGATCTGAGTACTTCTTCCACCACTGAAGTTCCTCATAGACAAGAAAGGAAAGCATTCCCTATTTTTATTCCCAGCATTTCAGAAGAAAATACCTACAGTACCTTAACCCTTACCTTATCTTGTTTAACCAATGACAATGCTCTATTAACCCTTATCAAACTACTAGGAGGAACTCTGCTTCCTCCTGCTGCAGAGACAGTTTACTCACACTGGAATAAAGGTATCTTGGTTTCTGTCTTTAGGGTGGACATGTATTAACTCCTCTACCTGCAGCCACACCCATGAAACCTGGATCTGCCGTGAGTAATTGACATACAGTTTTTATTTATTTCTTTTTTACCTACACGGCTTTAATACTGTAAATCCGGGCAAAGGGATATACAAGTCATATATCTGAGGAAGTTTCAAAGTGTTTTAAATGCCTTTAAACTTTAAAAAGGATTGGGACAATTTTTTAAAGAGTGAATAAAAACTATAAGCATGTATGCTAGTTTCAAGCTAATACAAATGAAAAAACAGACATAAAATTAAAATATAATACTATTAGAAGGCAGCAGATGATAAAAGGGGTTTAAGATGTTCAAAAGCAGTCAAAATGTTTGTGTATTTGCCAACTTAATGCCAGAGACCTGACTTTATTTTGCTTTTTATGTTGCATTTTTGCAAACTGCATAGAAGCATATTCCAGATATGAAACAGATGTGCCAGGAGAAGCAAAAATGCCACAAACATCTTCAGTAGGTCTCTCCTAAATATACCTGCTTTCTGCAGTGGTAAGGTTTCTACAAAGTAATGTTAATTAAATAAAAGTATGTAATGGGAAATAAGTGATTCTATAAATATTCATCCCCTTTAAAATGACTGACCTAATTCAACAGAGGTCCAGCCAGTTGGTGCTAGTAGTCTCACAATTAGTGAAATGAGGCTCACCAGAGTGTAGTGAATGTGTCTCAAGTGATTGTAGTATAAACAAAACTGTGTCTGGAAGGTCCAGTCACTAGTGAATCAGTATTCCTGGCTACCATTACACCATGAAGACAAAAGAATACTCCAAGCAACTCAGAGAAAAGGTTATTGAAAGTCTAAGTCAGGGAATGGATACAAAAACACTTCCAAGGCACTGAACATCCTCGGGTTTTCAGTTAAATCCATCATCAAGAAATGAAAGGAATACAGCACATGTCTGAATCTGCATAGATCAGGTCGTCCTCACAAACTGAGTGACTGTGCAAGAAGGAGACTAGTGAGAGAGGCCACCAAGAGACCTATGACTACTCTGAAGGAGTTACAAGTTTCAGCAGCTGAGATAGGAGAGACTCTGCATACAACAACTGTTGTCTGGGTTCTTCACCAGTCAAAGCTTCATGGGAGAGTGGAAAAGAGAAAGCCACTACTGAAGACAACTCGTATGGGAGGCTCCATGGTCAAGTGGAAGAAAGTTCTTTAGTCTGAAACTTGTTTTCACTTTAACATTAAAAAGGTTTTTGTAATTTTTTTTGTCAGAAAAGCCAAATTATATTGACCATGACTGATTTATAAAAATCAATAAGAGGGTAAAACATTCAGGGGTGGATACATTTTATAGATGCTGTCTATCTGACAATGCTGTTATCAAATTTAAGGAAATAATTCCATCATTATTTACTTCAGTGCCATGTGCCAACACAGTGGAGGATGACCACCTTAACTTTCGTTTTTAACTGTGAACTTACTAAAATTTAAAGTGTAAATCTCCTCCATTTCATGGTTCACACACTTCTTGTCCACAAGTGTACTAAATTTGAGATTGATAGATAGAAATAAGGTTTGGTGTAACTTGTTGTTCTGACAGTAATAAAAATAAGTCGTAATAAAAAATAGGAGGCTGGTTGGAGGACATCATTAACTGGCAAAATCATGCTTAGATTAATGTGGGACTTATTTCAGACAATCCTCTGTACAAAATCATAATCACATCTTAATAACTAACTCTAAAAGACTAAACATTTAACATCTGCCATTTGTCCTTTTCTCTCCTTCAGACGTTCCCATTCTTTGGAGTGGTGCCAGCCATCTTGAATGAGTCTGGAGAGGAGCTGGAGGGGCCAAGTGAAGGATACCTGGTCAGGATTATAATTAGTGTGCTTTGAGAGGATCCAAACCATTTGTTTATACTGGATTTTTACTCAAACATCTATGTATACTTCACAGAATTGTGTTTCAGCCTTTGATTCCTCATGTGTGTTGATCGCGCTTTGCTTCTGCCTGCAACAGGTGTTCAAACAGCCATGGCCTGGTGTGATGAGGACTGTGTACGGAAACCATCAGAGATTTGAAGCCACCTACTTCAAGAAGTTCCCCGGATACTACGTCACAGGAGATGGTGAGAGATGAGAACATGACAAAGAACAATTCAGAATAAAAGAACACAGATACTGCACAATGATGGCCTGGGTGCAGATAGACTAGTTTTATGGCATCAACATATTCTTTTTAAAATTAGTTATTTAAATATGTTTTTTTATTTCGGTTTATTTTATTAAGTGTAAAGAGCGCCTCTCACCTCCCAGTAGAACCAGAGTTCTCTGCTTGTTACCATGAAGCATGTTTGTGCAAGCTGTTCTGGGTTATTACTTTTTATGTTGTTTGTAATTCAGAGTAGTTAGTTCTATACAATATTTTCAGCCTTAAAATAAATTTGCTGTATAAATCGAGGTGTTGTTTATTGTTTACTCCATTTATATCATACTGTTTACCAAAACTTTTAACTTACATGGGAAAAATTTTTGTTGACTTTTTTAATGAGAAGAACCTAACCCTAAAAACCTGAAACCAACTCACCATCCATGTCGGGGTTCCAAAACTTTTTCACTTTGAGACACATAAGAGAAATCCAGTTTCTGTCTCTGGGACCAAATCTTACAAAAACAGGTTAGGAATTGCAACTACACCTGCAATAGTAAACTACTGATAGGCATAATGAACACAACCAACCCTGAATTTAAAATGTAGCCTATATGAAATGCACTTATTTCATTATAAAAGTACATCACAGCAATAATGATGTTGCTGAGAGTAATGTTAAATTTTTCACCACCTCATAATGAACTTGTATGAAACAAACATCGCCTGGACTGCCATTATATTCACAATGAATAGTCCAACATTTAAATAGGCAGCTACTGTACATGTGTGGTGTATTATTTTATTTCATGTGATGCAGCAGTAAATAACATTTAAAGAGTAGTTTACCTGATCATATGCATTGATGCACAGAGCTCTGATTTAGTTCAGTCACAGTAACATGATACAGTGATGTCACACAGTGTCCAAAGACACTATTTATCAAACTGCTGCCTGGAACAAGGAGAAAAAGCCAATAAAATCCACTAAAAGTAATAATAAATTAATAAAATTAATAAAATAATTTAATAAAATCCAATAAAATTTTATCCACAATAAAATTATTGTGGTCCATCCAAATTTGTTCACCTATTTACGCTAAAGTGTAATGCACAGCTGTTTACCGACTGTTTGTGCAGCATGCATCCATCTGAGCAGGACTAGGAAGATAACAAAAATACAAGGGGACAACATTTCAATGAGGAATTATAAATAAGAGGACTCATATATATTGTGTTCTTTAGTAGTGCAAGTTGGCAGGCATCAAATGTAACATGCGCCTGTTTAACTGACAGGAGAAGCTTAAATGCATTGGTAAACTAGGCTATAACCATATCTCAGAAGAAATAATTGCCTATAAGAGCATTGTTTCAACAGAAATACAAGTGTGCTGCCTCTCTCGTAATTCCAACAAATCAATATTGCAGCCCCACATTATATATTGTCAGTTTAAATAGGTTGCATTTTAAATCTTGGATCATATGCAGCTGTGTTTATTGATTTTTAAATGATCAGAAATATGTTCCCCTCATTTGCATTTGATTACCAATGTTATTGTGGTCTAAATCATCAATGAAATTCATGCCAGTTGATTTTTTGACAGTCTATGCTAACAAAACAAAACAAATATATAGTCGCTCTGATAAGCCAACTGACAAAATTCTTAGTCGGGTACAGCCCTAGAGTACTCTATAATATGCTGAGCAGACCATTCTTATTTTTTATAAAAGGGACAAGACAATTTCATAATTATTTGACCCATTTACAATCAAACTGTTTCGGTTCTTTGCACTTTCTCTGCAGACATTTAGATTTAACGTTACCATTCTGACTTCTTTAGTCTTTTCTGCACTGGCTGCACTTAGCTGTGAGTTTGTAGACCACAGTAGAGAATCCAACTTACAGTAAATAGTCAGCGATAAGGCATCTGCTCCACTCACTCCTCTCTTGATGCTCCTACATCTGCTTCTTTGTTCATCATCACACGCAGCAGCTGTTTCCAGTCCATTAGCCACTTTTGCATCAGCTAACAATTCCGTTTTCTAGTCCTGTTCCTTTTCTGCACTGCGGGTCCCGGTTTCTCATCTCTCCAAGTTTTATTTGCTACCATATCTACTTGGCAGATGTGAAGGCAATGGGCCTCACAGCTGTTAAGGCTGCATCAGCAGTGTCTCCACAGCTGGCCTGTTGGATATCTGTAGGTCTACAGGCTGGATAATGTCTAGGCAGTTTGGGAGGAAAAACGTAGCCTATAGGCCCACCAGGGAAAACTCATGAGCTTCGATGCCTGGTGAGATGAGGCTGGGAAGAGGAGCAACAGAGAGAGAGAGAGGGAGAGACTTGCCCACAGCATTTGAGCTGAACACACCAGTGTGGAAACAAGAATTCTGTTCTTCAACTTTGATTTGGAAAATTAACCCACATATCATATTCTTGTTATGCATTTTACTCTGCCAACTGGTGACCCTGTAAAAACGAGTCAGCGACCCATCTTTGATCGGGGCCCTAAGATGAGCTGATCTAGCTCACTTTTCATTTGTTCTTTAGTCAGCCTGACTGTACCCTATTTGCAGTGCTGTGTTCTTGCAAAAATGTTTAACTATGTTTTAATTTTAATGACTTTTTCATTCTACAGGTTGCCGTAGAGACAAAGATGGCTACTATTGGATAACAGGGAGGATAGATGACATGCTGAATGTCTCAGGTAAGACCTCTGACCTGTAACAATCTGTGGAAAACATACTTGAACCTGACACCTTGGTGTGCAGGCGAGCGAAGCTGATGAGCAGGTACCAGTGGGGCCAGAGGACCGTGGCATACAGGTGAGTGGAGGCCAACTGGGCATGAATCAGGAGAACCGAAGGACCTTGACGTACAGGTGAGTGGAGAAAGAGAGATCACGAGACAGCATAGCAGGCAGAGCGGAAAAAGTAGATGATATACTGGACAGGAATCTCACTGGCACTGCTTCGGTACTGTGAGCAGACTAGAGAAGAAGGGGTGACGGCATAGCTGCTAGGTTGGAGTTAACAGCAGGTACTGCTGGGCAGGATACCTTGCAGATTACGTCGCTGGCATCTTTGGTATTCACAGATGAGTAGAAAGGAGATGAGCAGGTGACAGCATAGCTGGCAGGTTGGAGAATAACAGCGGGCACTGCTGGACAGGAAACCTCATCAGCATCAGGAATGCATCAGGCCCTACTGTGCATTAAAAGCCAAGGCAAATACATATGTTTTAAGCAATGATTTAAAAGTAGTCAGGTCAGTAGCTGATCTAACATTAAGAGGTAGAGTATTCCACAATATAGGGGCTGCAACAGTAAAAGCATGATCACCCCAGTGTTTATATCTGGCCATAGGAACCTCTAAAAGAAACTGGCTTGACAATCTGAGGGACCTTGTAGGTTTGTGCCAATGCACTAATTCAGTGAGGTAAGATGGAGCCAAACCATTAGCCTTAAAAACAAGGATCGACAGCTTAAAATCAATTCTAAAATGGACTGGAAGCCAGTGGAAAGAAGCCGGTACCGAGTTTATATGCTTGAATTTTCTAGTACTTGTTAGAAGATGAGCAGCAGTGTTTTGAACCATCTGAAGACGAGAGGGGGAGGACTAGTTAACACCATTGTATAGAGCATTGCAATAGTCAAGGCGGGAAGTGACAAAAGCATGGATTGCAATCTCAAAATCATTAAAAAATAATTAGCACTTCAACTCTTTTAAAAAGCCATCTGTGAAAGCATCACTTGTTGCCAAGCTGTCATGCAAGGAACATCTCATCTTGGGTGGAGACAAAGAGCTCTCCCAAGGCCTTCTCAACAAAATGGTTGAGCAACACAAGAATGACAAAGCTCATCAACTGGTTTATTCATAGGCACCACTGGGGCAATTATTTACAAGTGGAAGAAGCATCACTCCACTATCAACCAGCCACACATAGGAGCTCCTCATAATGTTATTTATTTATTTACTTCATTTATATATATATTTAAATTGTTAAATTGTTGTATACATTAATCTCACTGTCTTTTAGTATTTTTTAACTTTTATATTGGTCACACTCGTACTGTCTGTTGTCAGACTTGTAAAGCGCTTTGCATTGCATGAATCCTGCATGAAAGGTGCTCTAAGTGTAAAGTTTTGATTAACTGATAAGCTATCTGACCAGGCAGTAAGAAAATAAGTCAGGGTACGATACGATCCAAGGACCACTCAAAAAGAGCTCCAGAAGGACCCGGAAGACACAAGTGCAATTGTTGGAGAAAATCCATGTTATTGAAGGGAAAATGAATGGAGCCATGTACTGTATCTGGATTTTCTTGGAGCGGTGGGTTTGGGGGTCAGGGGGGATTTAATAGAAAATTATAATTCCCTCTTATTTCTTGGCCATTCTTCAGGGAGAAAGCTTTTTTCTTTTCTTTTTTTTCACTTTTTGATAATCTGCAACTAAAATTGGGTATATGTTAGGGATGTAAGACAATAATTTATTTATAGGTTGTTGAATGACACTGATTTCATCAATTAACTGTTGAGTTAATTTTTGACAATCAAGACCATCAGGAGATAATTAGTTAACTTTATAGGGATAGGTATGGATGTTTACTTAATATTTACTATAATGTCATACTTTTTTGTGAAGACATACCTTATGTATCAGTATAAAGGCAAGATGCAGTTTATTCAACTGGGAAATGGAGTTCTTTGTTTTTAATTTCCCAGTGTCAAAGCTCACAGTCTGATGCCCAAATGTGGGGAAGCCTTCTGAAGTAGAACTTTGCATTTTAGGATGTGTGAACTTCTTTACTCTTTGTCTTTTCTCTCCAGGTCACTTGCTGAGTACAGCAGAGGTGGAGTCAGCACTAGGAGAGCACGAGGCCATCGCTGAAGCTGCTGTTGTGGGCAGACCTCATCCTGTCAAAGGAGAAAGTCTCTACTGCTTTGTAACTCTCAATGATGGAGTGACGTACAACCAGACGCTGGAAGCAGAACTAAAAAAACGAGGTTGGTGAACATTGTTTTTAGTTTTCTTTCTTCTGTCAAAAAATAATTTTCACTGTTAACTGAGAAATCTGTTCTTTGGGGTATCTACAGGTCATGAAAAGTCTTAAAGACTTCAATTCAATTCAATTTAAATTATAAGTTTGAAATATTTTCTCTTGTGTATAGCATGCATTGTCACTGCTGCTAGGTATGGTAGCTGGTCAACTCATAGTGGGCAGGTAAAGATGATATATTATATCATTATGAATGATATAATATATGATACCTGGCCATATTGTCCCATCATACTCTAATGCTTTTATGGGCATGAGCTTTAAATTGCATTCAGCGTGCTATTAAAAAGTCTTAAATTAAAATTTAGTTTTTTTTGGAAGAAGAGTTTCTGAAGCGGCTTTTGGATCATCTCCAGGTCTCCACTAAAGCCCTAATACCTTTGTAGGATAAAGAAACAGGAGGAGATTTAAAACCCAACCCTAAATTTGATCCTACTGCACAGATGCTGGTGAAAAAATAAAATATGCAAAGGAAAGTGCTTTAAAAAAGTTATTTGAAAAAAGTATAAGTTAAAGTTCGTGTAGCCCTGTCTGAGTTATGTTTTTTCTAATGCATTTTCATTTCTACATGGTGTCTGTAATGAACCCTGCACTGCATGCAAGTTAGTCTGATGTGGTTTATGTCTGGTGTTTGCAGTGAGGCAGAGGATCGGGGCTATTGCCACACCAGACTACATCCAGAATGCTCCAGGGCTCCCCAAGACCCGATCTGGTAATTTTACTGAAAATTGAAATTGTTAATTTATGATTCAAAATAATACAAATTTTCATTTCAGTTGTACCTGGGGAGGAGGAATGTTATATATCCAGTTCATCTTTATTTATTCCTGTTAGGGCAGTGGTATGTAGCAACTCATCGCCCAGATCAACAGATACACCCACACACCCCCAAAAGGGTTTTTTCCATTATAGGAACCTATGAAAACAGATCGAGCTGAGTAACATCCAGCATGGGTTCTGCACTTGTTTCCACTGTTGTGTGCCCCCTTTGTGCATACCAGGAGCTAAATTTTGGCACCCCTCAGGATGTAGTACTAAAATCAAGTTCCAGGAATGCGAGGGAGGTGGGGGTGCAGAACAGTCACTTGTGTTTGGTTAAATGTCCTGTCTTCATACCTCGAGCATTAGCATTACAAGCACAGTGTGTAAAGAGGCACATATACTGGTTTAGCGGTAAAACAGGGACTTCAATGAGTGGACAGCCGGCAAAGCCATGAAGACGTTACCTTTCTCCAAGTCTGTGTTATGCTTGTTCAACAGCTGTTTGATAAACTGTTCATACAGTTTCTGTTGCACTATGGAGTGGTCCTTCATGTTGTCTGTTCTCCCTGTGCTCAGCTGACTGCCTGTGTGAGAGGGGCCCCTCCCTCCTCTAAACAGAGATTGGCACAGAGAAAATGCAGTGGAAAAAGAAAGCAGGATGGTCTGCATCAACCTGGGAGGTTATGCGGGACGAAGTACCAGGTGTACCACTTGTTAGGTTCCCATAGTGGAAACAGAAAAATACACACAAAGTTTTGTCTTACTATAGTTGTGAGGTCATGATGTATTTCATGTAATAAGGATAATAATAATCACCTTTATTTGGCCAAGTATGTTACACATGCAAGGAATTTGTTTCCGGTATAGAACCGAGGCAGCCATCTGCCGTGCCAACTCAACCAATGGCTCCGACCATCGGGGGCAACTTGGGGGTTCAGGGTCTTGCCCAAGGACACTTTGGATGGATGACATGACACTTTGGTCACTCCTAAACAGAACCTCAACATCCTCAGCTCTGCCACCTCCATCTCTGCCTCTTGTCTTTTCCTCACTGCTACAGTCTCTAACCCATACACCATAGCTGGTCTCACTACTGTCTTGTACACCTTTCCTTTGATTCTCACTGCCACTCTTCTGTCACACAACACTCCTGACACCTTTCTCCACCCACTCCAACCTGCCTGCACTCGCCTCTTCACCTCTTTCCTACACTCCCCATCACACTGGACTGTTGACCCCAAATACTTAAACTCCTGCACCTTCTTGACCTCAGCCCCCTGTAACCTCACTGTTCCACTTCCCTCCCTCTCGTTCATACACATGTATTCCGTCTTACTACGACTGACTTTCATTCCTCTT
>NW_018127978.1:2943556-2952876 GCF_001952655.1 Monopterus albus | reverse complement strand
TCAAAATACTCCTTCCATCTTCTCTGCACACTCTCCTCACTTGTTAGCACCTTTCCATCTCTGTCTTTAATCGCCCTTATCTGTTGCACATCCTTCCCATCTCTATCTCTCTGTCTCGCTAATCTGTACAAGTCCTTCTCACCTTCCCTCATGTCTATCCTGGCATACAACTCATCATATGCTTTCTGTTTGGCCATTGCCACCTCCCTCTTCACTCTACGCTGCACTTCCTTGTAATCCTGTCTACTGTCTTCAGTCCATTCTACGTCCCACTTCTTTTTAGCTAGCCTCTTCCTCTGGATGCTGTCCTGTACTTCCTCGTTTCACCACCATGTTTCCTTATCTTCTTTCCTCTTCCAGATGACACACCTAGCACCTTCCTACCTGTCTCCCTGATCACTTTTGTTGTAGTTTCCCGCTCACCTTCCTGACCACCCAAAGCCTGTCTCAACTTCTGTCTGAATTCATCACAACATTCTTTCTTTTGCAACTTCCACCACTTGGTCTTCTTTTCTGTCTTTCCTCTCCTCTTCTTCCTGACCACCAGAGTCATCCTACACACCACTATCCGATGCTGTCTGGCTACACTTTCTCCTACCACCATATTGCAGTCACTAATCTCTCTCAGATTGCCTTGTATGTAGAATGTAGTCTACCTGCGTACTCCTACCTCCACTCTTATATGTAACTCTATGTTCCTCTGCCCGTTGAAGTCTGCCCCAATCACCACTCTCTCCCCTCTGGGAATACTCTCCATCACCTCATCTAACTCACTCCAGAATCTCTCCTTCTCTTCTAACTCACACCCTACTTGTGGAGCATAACCACTGACTACATTCAACATTACCCCTTCAATTTCCAACTTCAAACTGATCACCCTGTCTGACACTCTTTTCACCTTTAAAACATTCCTCACAAGCTCCTCCTTCAGGATCACTCCTACCCCATTTCTCTTCCTGTCCACACCATAATAAAACTGTTTGTATCCCTCTCCAATGGTACGCACTTTGCTACCCTTCCACCTGGTCTCCTACACACACAGTATATCTACCTTCCTTCTCTCCATCATGTCCACCAGCTCTCTACCTTTCCCTGTCATTGTGCACATGTTAAGAGTCCCTATTCTCAGACCTATACTCCTGGCTTTCCTCTTCTCTCTTTGTCTACGAACCCTTCTGCCTCCTCTCCTAGTATAATAAATAGTAATCCTGTGCACAACTCTATGTCCATGCATGGAACAGGGTGCCAAGCTGGAGCAGGACAATAAATACACAAAGTAAAAGGAATTCCAGTGCACACAAGAGATGTCTAGATCAACTTCAGACATCATGGTAGGATGCACAATCTCAGTGCTAGTGTTTACCATGGCAATGGAGCTTTTTATTAGGGCATCTAAATGGGTCAGAGGAGGAATGAGGCTTCCATCAGAGCAACATTTAACACACAGCAACATTTAGGAGTGTACATGGATGACATGACAACTATCGCCACCACAGCACCATGTACCAAAAGGCTATTGGACAAGCTGAGTGCTAACTTAAAGTAGACTAGAAATCAAGGAGCATTTCATTATTCATCTTAACACTCACTTTGGGGTGCAACCTAGCCACATCATCAGTTATGTAACCTGGGGCCATCAAGTGTTTCAGGTTTTTCAACATCATACAACCTCGCCCAGGTGACCCAGCCTGGGATGATCAGTCTCTGACTTGTCCAGTCCACGGGTTTCCCCTTTTGATCCACAGCCATCTTGATGCTTTCTCACCAGCATCAGTGATGTTCCTGATGTCTCTCTTCTTTTGCAGACCCCTGACCCCTGAGGGCTCTCTCTGAAAGGTGTGCTTTCAGATAAAAGGTTTTGTATAAATGATGATCTGATTCCAACAGTGTTAGGGAAGCTTGGTCTGCCTGTACCCGATCCTGTCCCCACTTCTGTAGGCCTCTTCTTTGCCATGGTGAAACTGCTTGAGTTTTAAAGTGAACCAGGGCTTGTTGTTGTATGTGCAGAAGGTCTCGGTGGGCACACACATATCCTCACAAAAGCTGATGTATGATGTCACATCCAATTCATCCAGGTCTGTAGACACAACCTCAAATACACTCCAGTCTGTACAGTCAAAGCAGCTGTAGCTCTGACTTTACCTTCTCGGTCCACCTCTTCAGTTTTGATCACAGGCTTCACAGCTTTAAGTTTCTGCCTATAGGTTGGGATGAGATGGACCATGCAATGATCAGAAAGTTTGTGTGGTCCAATGTGTTTTTGTCCCCGGTGGGACAACTGTCTTGCTGTCTGTATTTGGGCAATTCATGGGTTAGATTTGCTTTATTAAAATTCCCTTGAACAATATTTGGAGAGTCGGGATGTTTCAGTTTCATGCTAGTTACCTGTTTGACCAGGTGCTGTAGTGTGTTAGTGTGGATCTGCGGTGTTATATACACTCTGACCAGAATGAATGATGAAAATTCTCTGGGAGGTTTGCAGCTAATGAAAAGAGTCTCTAAGTCCATTTTGCAAGTTCTTTCTAACACTGTGACATCTGTGTGATCTGCTCTGTGTACCTGGAACCCCTGTATTTGTATTGTGCCGTCTGAGATGGAGTTGCTGCGCCAGCATGAGAGGTCAGAGTTAGTCCGATTGACAAGGAGGAGTTGGCAAGCCAGTAAAGATTTGCTAGATGGATAGATGGGAATGGCGTCTGGTTTCCTCTCTGACATAACTTAACCAGGACCCCACTCTCTTCCCTTGCCAATGCTTTCTCCAAGTCCCATAGAGGACTGCTGCCTCTCCAACTAGAATGTCCAGACAGCTTTTTGCATTAGAAAAAGTCTGAGAAAAGATGTTTGGAGAGAGTTGTTTGATGTTTTGTAGGTCTTCTCTGGTGAAGGTAATCCAGGATAGGTTGCAGAAGACTGAGAAAACAAGGAAAAACAACAAACACATGAGGGAGCACACTTCCAAGGGAACCATATGCAGTGCCATGATCAAACATGGATGTAGTGGTGCAGAGTGCAGGACCAACAGTCTCAGCAGAGAGGAGGTAGAACCCACAGGAGACAGTGTGCAGGCTCAGGCAGCTCTTAAACATAGGGGTACTGTGGCAGGTACAGCAGAGATGTGGTGGTTTTGGTTTAAGCATATAACAACCTTCTTAGAGCAAAGTAACAGCAGCTGATAGATGGAAGATGGTTATTGAGGAGATTAGGAGGCAGGAAGAGGCTCAGCGGGGACAGTAGTAAGATGTAGAAAGGAAGCAGCTTAGTTGGAGGGAAATGTGGGACATGGAGGCAGGAAGGATTAGATTCATTCTAGGCAGAGCTTATGATGTGCTTTCATCTCCTCAAAAGCTGAACAGATTGTTAGATGAGGACCCAAAATGTCCCTTGTGTTCAGGTGTAGCTTCACTTTGGCACATCTTCTCTGGGTATAAAACAAGCCTGGCTCAGTGATAATACACCTGGAGACATGAGCAAGTGTTTAGCAGCAGCTATTTAAAGTAGGCACTTAAAAGTACACTCAAAGGAGAAGGAGAAGTAACAAGTGGATTTTGTGTGTGGTCATTGAAAATGTGTTCTTATATATGTTCTTCACTTTTTTGTCAACCCATATTTCCTCATCTACTCTGCCATCCACTTTGCAGGAAAGATCATGCGGCGGGTGCTCCGCAAAATCGCCTGTGGTGAACGAGACCTGGGTGATATCTCCACACTAGCTGACTGCTCAGTCATTGAGGAGCTCTTCCAAAACAGATGCTGCACTGCCATTTGATGGCCTCCAAGATCCTCGGAGGGAGGCTCTGACTTCAGCCACATGCCAGTACCTATATAAACCCAACCAGGGTAGAAGGATGAGGAGAAATTTCAAGAAATTGGTCTTGTCCAGTAAAAGAAACCTTGAGCTCCTGATGAGGATGATTGGTGGGCAGCAGAGCCTGTATTTAAAATCCCACAGTTTTTTTTTGTTTTGTTATTTTTTACATGTAATTAAAATCAGCAGTTGGTAAGACACACAATATCTGTCTGGTTACCAGTAAATGATTCCCAGTTCTGTAACAGTAATAATAACTGATTTTTAACAAAAAACAATGTCTAGAAATTAATGAGTAAAGCAGTCTGCAAGCTTAATGTGTTCCAGAAGAGACAGTTGCTGCTCTTAAAAACAAATGGCAGTGGTGTGTTTGAGATCAAGAAGCCAGAGGTTGTTTGGAGGTAGCGTTGTCCTGCCGTGGAACTGTGTGGAAGAGGTAGAGCTGGGTAAGACTTAATTTAGTTGAAACCCAGTATTTTAGCCAATAATACACAGCAATATTTGCTATTTAACCACTTAATAAATTTATTGATTTGCTGCAACACAAAAAATAGATTTTCTGTAATTAAAGGATGAATTTCTGTGGGGAATAATGTTCATGTAACACGCCAGCTGTAGTCATAACAATTTGTCCTCTCCCCTCACTTGATGCCATAGTACTGTTATGTACACTGATGATTAGCAAAATCAGAGAATGCTCAACATTTCTCCTAGTTATAATTTTTCTAACTGTGTAGATTTATTTTTTTTCACTTTAGTTTGATAACATTTTGATGTGGGCTTTGCTGGTTATTTGTGTATGTGTGTGCATCCTTCTATGCTCTTTTTCTTCTCTTTTTTTTTCTTTTTTAGTTGTAGAAAAATGATCAGGTGCTTCTGTCAGTCTGGTTGAAACTGGGAAAGTGTGTTCAGCCTCATGTAGCTCAGGCACAACGATCAGCAGCCAGCACCACTCAAAAAAGCTCCAAACCAGCATCAGGTCATATGTTAAAAAAAAAACTGGGTTTCCGCTTTCGGAACCTAATGAGCGGTACACCCTGTGCTTCCCTTAACTGTCACCCAGTATAACCTCATGGGTTGATGTAGACTGTTCTGCTTAGCTTTTCCACTGTTTTTTCCTCCTCTCATGGTCCCTGTTTAGATTAGGTCAGTGTTGCGCTTCTCACACACTCACACACACAGAGCAGAATGTGATTCAAGGATCACATTGCTCCTTAAGCCGGCCCCACAGTACAGGATAATTAGCCCGATTTTGGGCCCGAGTTGCCCTTTCCAGCAATCATGGGGACATTCCCCATCGTGAAGCCACTCAGAACCAATTCTCGGTCAAAGTGATCCTGTAGCGTTAGGTATTGTTATACATCTGACAGGATCGGAGGGCCCCTGATCTTGAAGCATAAGTATCAAGAATGTTTGGTATTTTTGACTTGGAATCCTGTAATGTGAGGGCAACAACAATTGAATCCTGACCAGACACCTGCAACATCCAGTGACAGAGAGCTGGCCGGGAAGCGTCCGTCACAACCACTTATAACATTGGCTTGGACTAGCCTCCTCGTTTCTTTATTTCCCACTCACCTCCAGCTTGTGCAAAATGTGTAAGCTGAGTTGATTTTTTCCTTCTCAGCCAAGACCCCCCACCCCCCCACCCCAAATTAAACTGTTTTTTCTCTGCGCAAAACATAGCACACACGAGTGCTACTGCTTGACGGCAAATGTCCACCTCCATGTCACGTTTGATCACAAAGGTTTCTGTGAGATCCCTGGTCCCCAGAATCGGCGTCTCTGAAATCGTTTATTAAAAATTGGCAAGTGTGTGGCCCTGCCTCTTGACAGAATCGTCTTGTGTGTTTGCTCAGATGTTGCTAAGATTAAAATGTGAAAAAATCAGTTAAAGCTGTGTGTCTCTCACATTTTTAAAATTGGCTAAGATTATAAAATCCTCTAGTGTCGGCCCAGCCAGTAACACAGACTGTATGAGCAGTTTATCAAACAGCAGAACACAGAAATGTGATGTCTTCAGTGCTTTTGCCACTCACTGAACTCCCTGTTTTACCTCTAAACCAACAAGTTAAGTCCTTTGTCATTTTACCTCTAACCCAGTGAATGTGTTTACACGCCATGATTATAATGCTAATAGCTAATAGTTGAGGTGTGAAGACACTGACATTTAACCAGTTGTGGGCGACAGCTCTGCACTCCCCCATCCTCAGCCCCCCATTACTGGAACTTGATTTTAGTGCTACCTCCTCACTTCCAAAGTGAGGACAAGTGGAGGGCAGTGGAAACAAATGCTAAACCCGAGATGAGCATTAACATGGCTCAACATGTTTGGTAGGCTCCTATGATGGAAAAACCCTTAAGCTGTGCCGTGCTTTTCCCAGTCTTCTCAACTTCATAAATAGTATAGTGTGTCTAGGCTCCACATTATATTATTATATCAAACTTTACTGTGTAGCCAAGGTGCCAGAGTCAAGCCCAAAGAGCTGTTATTATGTACAAGCGTGATTTGAATTTAGTAAAACAATCAACAGTTTTTGGGGATGAGTTTTTTTTATTTTCAAGCAAACACATTCTGTGCTGATAGACGTAACTAAGCTAAAACCAACTAAACATCTGAACCAGGAATTAATTTGGTTTTTGGAGAGTTTCTAATCTTGGTCTCCTTTGCAGATGTCTGCAAGTGTAATTTGAGGGACACAAACTACAAACAGCAACTCATTGAGAGTTCATCATCATTTTATCTTGTTTTAAATTGTCTGTCACCTTGTGCCAACCTAAGTAACAGCAGAGCTGGATGTATCAAATTAATAACTGTATCTTATATAAAAAAGAGAAGAAAGAAGTGCTTTTTTATTCCTAAGCATTTTTATCTGTATAGTAATTGGGGTGAAGGAAAAGGTTTTGCTTTTTTCTCTCTGTTCATCTTCATTTTGTGTTGTTTTGATTTCCCTGTTTGTATCAAAGTGTATGCAATGACAGTAAATGGACATCACTACTGCCTCTCATCCTGTCACTGTCTGTTTTGAGTGTTTCATATTTTTTCCAGTCATATTGCAACCAAAATCACATCTCTAAACCACCTACTGGTTTCTGACAATAGATACTGTGTGTTTTTACTGTAAGAAGTTGGCTACTTGGTTTGACAGAAAATGTACTAACCTTTATTTATCCATAGTGTTATGTTGTGTGTGTAATGTATAGTACAGTGACATTCATTACAGTTGCAGTCAAAATTATTCAGCCCCCATTGCAAATTAGTTGTGATGGCAAAATGTACAAATTTGCAATGAACAAATCAAACAAAAACACAACCTCAACACAATTAATTTAATAAGTGGTTTCTCCAAATTCAACACACAATGCTATGTTTAATGACTTCTGCAGTCTCAAAATTATTCAAACCCCTGAACATAATCCCTCATAAGAGCACACATTTGCAAATCAGGTGTTTTTCTCAAGCACACTGGATGCAACTAATCAAGGGCTTCATTAATTGTAGCAGGTGTGATTGAGATAGAGCACATCAAATACCTGAACTATCTCAGGGTTTGTTGAGTGTCAAAAGAATTGTCAAAAAAAAGCTCAGAAATGATCACTGCCTTTCACAAACAAGGAAAATGATACAAAAAGATAGGTAGGTAGGTACTTTATTGATTCCTCAGTGGGGAAATTTTAGTGTTTCAGCAGCAATGGAGAACAAACAACATAACACCATGAGAAACAAACACCACACATATCTTGATAAACAAATTTCAGTACCTCAAGCAGCAATAGAGAACAGATAGCATAACACCACGAGAACAAGCATTGCACACACATCCTGATAAATAAATTCCAAGTGCTCAAAAATAGACAGAATCAAGTATTTGAATAATCAAGAACAGAATTTACATATGAGCATATTAACCATGCATTTTACCCCAGGATTTGAGCATTGCACCTCAGTTGACTATTACATAGTCCCACATACTTTCACCTAGCTTATCCCTGCAGTGATGGACTGTACAGTCTGATTGCTGTGTGGAGGAATGACCTATGATAACGCTTCTTCTTACACTGGGGATGTAACAGTCTTGTGTTAAAGGAACTGTTCAGAGCCTCTACTGTGTGGTGCAGGGGATGGGAGGGGTCGTGCATGATGGATGTTAGTTTTACCAGCATCCTTTTGTCCGCCACCTCCTCAATGGTCTCCAGAGGGCAGCCCAGGACAGATCCAGCTCTCTTGACCAGCTTGTTTAGTCTCTTTCTGATTATCAACATTTATCAACATATGAAATTCTAGGATCAATATTGTAATCTGCATTAGCAAATATATTTACAGGATTCTTTTAATATCATATGCATTATAATAGTATCATATGCCTTATAATCTACTTTTGTGTTAACCATTTCATTTGTCTTAGAGAGTGTAAGGCTGCAAGCAATCTACAGGAAATCACAACAGGAACCAGGGCTTAGCAATGCTCATAGTGACAGGTGTAGACGGCTGCCTGGTGACAAGATCATCATATGAGGAGTCAGATCAGATCGAGGTCAAGAAACCAACCAAGGAACGAGGATGAAGGACAACCAGGCTGACGTCAGATTATTTGCATGACTCTCATCATAAATTCTCTGTGCAGAGGAAACTCGTGGTTCCGCCTTCCTGCAGCAGCTTGCACTGACTTCTCTGTGATAGGGCTTCAGAAAGAGACGGAATCCAGAGCTCTGTATTGCTTTTCCAGAATATTTTGCCTTAAATATTGATTGTAATAAATATCTCAAAAGACAGATTTGTCTTTGAGCATTCTTCATAAAAGAACATGCAAGGACTGGTTTTGTCCTAACAATAGATAGATTAGACAGATTGATTCCCCAAGAGCTGTGGAGATTACGAAGAGCCTGGCAGAAATGATTGTGAAGGACCTGCAACCTGTTTCTCTGGTGGAGGATGATGGCTTTAGGAATTTCGTGAGAACACTTGACCCACGATACAAAATTCCAAGTAGAAAAACTATGATGCAAGGGAAACTACCAGTTCTTTATGACGACTGCTGCACTAAGGTCAGAAAGGCACTGCATGGTGTAGAAAATGTGCTTACAACTGACATGTGGACATCAAGAGCCACAGAGGCATATTTAACTGTCTCATGCCACATCATAGATGAAACATGGCAAATGCCGGGATGCGTGCTAGAAACATGCTCTGTTTCTGGAGGACACACTGCAGACAGTATTTGTTCAATTTTAACCAGAATTGCAGAGGAATGGGGCATAACAACCAAGATTCTGGCAGTAATAACAGATAATGGTGCCAACATGGTTGCTGCCATAGAGACCGGTTTTCATCAAACTCGATTTGACAGTTCTAGGTGAAAGGTTAACCAATCAGAAGCGTTGAATCTAAAAAATAAAAGACAAAGGGGTAATGATGCAGTATGTACCATTACAAAGAGTTAGACCAGAGTTGAGCTGATATTTAGCTTCAAAATGAGAAGACAGCAGATGTCCTTGGTGTGAAACAGCTATTTTT
>NW_018127978.1:2940646-2942779 GCF_001952655.1 Monopterus albus | reverse complement strand
GACTGCTGCACTAAGGTCAGAAAGGCACTGCATGGTGTAGAAAATGTTGTGCTTACAACTGACATGTGGACATCAAGAGCCACAGAGGCATATTTAACTGTCTCATGCCACATCATAGATGAAACATGGCAAATGCCGGGATGCGTGCTAGAAACATGCTCTGTTTCTGGAGGACACACTGCAGATAATATTTGTTCAATTTTAACCAGAATTGCAGAGGAATGGGGCATAACAACCAAGATTCTGGCAGTAATAACAGATAATGGTGCCAACATGGTTGCTGCTGTGCGCAAAGCAGGATGGGCGCACTATCCATGTTTTGCACACACTTTAAATTTGGTGGTAAAAGATTCTTTCAAGTCTCAACCTGAGTTGCTTGAGATTCAACAGAAAAGCAGTGCTATTGTTGCTTTCTTTCACCATAGCACCAAAGCTGCAGACAAGCTTAAAGACATTCAAAAGCAGCAGAGCTTCCCTGAACATAAGCTTATTCAAGCAATTGAGACAAGGTGGAACTCTGTGTTCTATATGTGGGAGAGGCTGTCTGAGCAAAGGGAGGCAGTTACCACAGCCCTATGTCTCCTTGGAAAGAGCTCACTTTGCTTAAGTGAGGAAGAATGGTCTGTGATCCGTTTCTCCATTGATGCACTGAGACCATTTGAGGAAGCAACCAGAGACATATCTACTGAAAAACATGTTTCAGTTTCTAAGGTGATTCCCCTGGTGTCCCTGCTTCTCAAAAGCACTGCAAACTCTGAACGGCAAGGTAGCAAGCTAGCTGCTGAGCTGTCAGCACAATGTCTTCGTCGTTTCAGGGCTATAGAAACATTTTATGGTCTTGCTGTCAGCACCTACCTAGATATTAGATTTAAAAATCTGGCATTTCGTGACTCTTCAAATGTTGAGCCTGTAAAAGCTCGACTTGTCACTGAAATGAGTCAGACTTCAGCACCTTCAACATCTAGATTGAGCTCCAGTTCTGCACCAGCTCATGCAAATACCTCAGGCTCATCTACAGGGGCTGCTGCATGCCCACCTGAAGCAAAAGGTGGGATATGGACAGATTTTGATTCTCAAGTCCTTGCATCTCAGCAACAACAGACAACTGCCACTGATGTACTAATTGAAATGCGCAGATACACAGAAGAGAAGCTTCTTAGACTATTTCTTTAAGCTAAAGGCTTTAGGAGTTGTGTATTTTTATACTTAATTTATTGTAGTATTATTATTTATTAACTGTTTGTTTAAATTACCTTTTCAAAGCCAGAAAATATGTGCAATGTAGGGAAGACATTTTGTTTTATTTTATTTTTGTATTATACTTGAAAAAAGAGAATTTGTTCTTTGTTTTATAAGATTTGTTTTGGAGTGATTGTTTTGTCGACTTTGTTTATTTAGGAGTATTCTACGAAAGAAGTTTTAATATTTTCGAAAGATAATTTTGTGCACTTTGTGGAAGACAAAAAGTCTGTTCTTTTGTTATTGAACAAAAACTTGTTTTATGTTAATAAAGTTCTTTCTATTTACTGTTGAACTTTGTCTGGGTTTTATTAAATTAATAATACATTTTAAAACAAAACACAAAACACAAAACACCTGAAAGTCATGAAAATGTATTTATATTTGATAATGCATTAATTGTCAAAAAGTACCAGTATTGATATCGATATCGATATCAGTGATACTGGTCCAGTATTTACTTGGTATCGGATCGACACCAAAGCTTGCAGTATCGCCCACCACTAGTGGTCAGGGCCTGTGGCCTTCCTGGCCTTAATTCTCCTTAACTTCTTCCTGACCTGGTCTGCCAGGTGAGGCGGAGGGGGCTGGTGGGCAGTGACTGCTCAGGAGCTGTGGGATGTTGTTAGGGAAACACCGAAGTCTCCTGGACGGTATGATATTTTCCACACAGAGGTGTACGCCTTCCTGGCATTTGCATACATTACATCCAGAGTTTTATTGTCCCTTGTGCGGCAATTTACATACTGGGCGAAGTTTGGGAGGGTGGCCGAAAAGGTGAGAGAAGCATGGTTAAAGTCCCCCAGATAAGAATTAAAGCCTGTGGATGTTGTCTCTGCAGCCCGGCTATGGTGCTCAGCGCGCGCTGACACGCAGCCTTAGCGTCGGGCGGCA
>NW_018127978.1:2921707-2940465 GCF_001952655.1 Monopterus albus | reverse complement strand
CAGGAATGTCCTTGAAGAGCTGAACAGGTCGATACCTGAATGGCCTGTATAGCTGAAAGTATGCTGGACTTATAAAGTGCCCAAAAATGGACAGAAGATCCCAGAATAATCAGGAGAACATAGTGTGGATGGTTTACAGCATCCACACAATTAGCCCCATCTTGAACACCTACAATGATAACATTCTGCTTATATATTAATACCATACCATTCATACCCTATCAGAATAAACGTGAGCCACAGGGAACATTTTGATATTTTCAGTTGATTTGATACTTTGTGTATCTTTCTGTTAATAGGCTCCTTATGTAGGACTTTGAATGCTGGATGTTTACTTACGGTTAAAGTCAATTAAATTTAATTTCATTGTCACATTAAATTTAATTCAGTTTATTGTAACATGTAATACAGTAGTGTTTGCACTTTCAAGAATAAAATATCAGCCTAAAGATGCAAAGAAAGCTGGAAAGCATGTATTAATGATCTCAAACAGTATGTTATTATGATCTCCTGTAATGTGATGTCTCCCACATATCAGGCAGCATGCTACATTCCTAATGACCAGTCTGGTGTGTGGCTATTGTGTAGCAGCTTGGAATCATTTACACTTGATTTAATGAAGGTAAACGCAGTGAACAGATGTGCGTAATGGCAGTGCACTCTGGCGCGGCACATCTCAGAGACTCAAATAACTCAAAACTGGACCCATCAGTCCACAAGTCTTAGTTCCAGTCATCTAAAGCCCACTGTTTGTGCATCTTGGCCCACTGCAAACTTTTCTTCTGATTTGCCAACCTTAGTAGGGCTTTTTTCTCGGCAACTGTGCCCATGAGCCCAGCTGACCTGAGTCACTTATACACAGTGTCTGTGCACACTGGTTTCTCTCTTGTTTTATTCAACGATGCAGCCAATTCAGGAGCAGTGAGGCATCAAGGTGGACACTCAAAAGTACTTGCCTTCTTGGGCAAATGTGCACTTGGGCCTTCCACTGTGTCCTCTGCCTTGATTGGATCCAGTTGCAGCATGTCTTTGGAGACTATAGTGTACACCATTTAAAGAGCTCATGGCATGCCTTTCTTTGTTTTTTGACTTACAATGTTACAACAGTGAATTATCATCTTAGACATGACCTAAAGCTCAAAAAATGAGATGTGCATATGTTCTAGTATTTTTATGCAGAAGCAACTCAATAAATATACATTTCGCAAACTCTCACTCACAAGACTTTTTTTCAAACAAAATAAATTCAAATTCAAATTTTATTTATATAGCACCAAATCACAACAAAGGTCATTTCAGGACACTTTACAAAGTAAGGTCTAGACCTTACTATTACCACTACTATTATAGAAGAAACCCCAGCAAATCCCCCTTGAGTAAGCACTTGGCGACAGTGGGGAGGAAAAACTCTGACAGACCCCAGCGATTAAAGTAGTAACACAAACAAATTATGCAGAGGAATTTTTTTTTATCACTAATATTGATACAATACTAATATTTCAGCCGCTATTGCATTGTGTTCAATGTTACATACATTTTAGAATTTCTGTAACTTTACATCTGTTCTTAAGACATGATTTTGATATTGCTGCCTTTATACACTTTGGCTGTTTATTAACTGATAGAGCATCATGCTTGTTGTCAGTGTTATGTTATGTCAGGTCCTTTTGAATCAGATCTTGGAATCATGAAGACCTCTACTCCAATTTTCAGGTTCGTAGACAGAAAATAAATCTATTTGTTGCCTGCCAGGTTGTGTTATTTTAATAACAGAGAAGGGACAGCTAAGAAAACCAGCATAACAATAATTACACACAAACTGCTCATTATTACAGTTCTCCAACCATATGTACTTTCCTGCCAAAGACATATCCTTAAATTGAGATACTCTCTGTCCATCTGTCTTCTCTCACACATTTTTATTTATTTTTATATTGTTCTTGCTGATTATTTCACACACACACACACACACACACACATACACAGGAAGAGCAGGAGTGGTTTGGCTGCCTTCTCTGCTTGGCAAATAAAATGTCACACGGGTGTCACTGGCCTTTATGGTTTGGGTACAAGAGAACAGAATTTCCATTTTATTAAGAAGAGGAAGAAGAGGAGGAGCTAACTGGGAAAAGCATCTATACAGACTAATGGGGGAGGGAGGAGACTAATGTGAAAGAAGATGTGTCTCTTACTGCTGTTGCTTGAGTGCAGTGACTGATATGATGTTATTTTAAGTCAGGTCAGGTCAAGTCACATTTTATTTATATAGCCCAATATCACAAATCACAATTTTGGGGCCTTTACATTCTGTACAGCATGTCACACCCTCCATCCTTAGACACTCAAGACGGATAAGGACAATTTCCCTCAAGAAACACTATGAGGAAAAAACAAGAAAGAAACCTTAGAAAGAGCAACAGAGGGGGGATCCCTCTTCCAGGACAGACAGACATGAAATACCTGTAGATGTTGTGTGTACAGTATAAATCGACATAACACATTGCAGTATGGACAGTTAGAATAACTAAGTAGTATATTGTGTAAATATATGTGAAACATGTTCCAAGAGGATTAACAACTTCCAGGTGACTCCAACAGCCATACGACCCCCCCTCCAGATAAAGACCTGTTAGGTAGACTATAAAACACAAGACACAAAACCCAAGCACATCATTCACAAATACAAGGCAAGGAAACAGACACATTACCGCAACAGAGAAGGACAAAAGCAATGAACAAATGAACAGGAAAGAAACAAAGGGAGGGGGAGAAGGACAAGAAGCTGGGACTCCTGAAGGATGAGGTGGAAAACAAAGTGTGAATCTTGTAAGAAGAGTGTGATGCTATGACTGGAGCAGCCTGCTACAAAATGTTATTCAACTAATTCATCAGTTCATTCCTGAATTCCACCAAACAGTATTGTTGACGCAAAGTGAAAATACTGACAATAGTTCTATGATGACCAATTGATCTTTTTAAATACTACTACTACTACTACTAATAATAATAATAATAGTAATAATAATAATAATAGTACTAATAATGATAATAATTATTATTATTATTAACAACAACAACAATAATAATAATAGTAATAATAAGATGTGCCCATGAAAATCAGTTTCCTGCCAGCAAAACTAGCTAACCTTGTTACAACTTGAAGAAGAAGCATGTATACTGACACAATTTACATATCAACATTGTTGGGTAACCCATTTGTTACAGATACAGAAACAGATACAGCATATTTGAATATTGAAATTATTTGTTCTGTTGACAAAGCAGATAAAAAGGATTAAAAACCAGCACTGACATAGTGAAATCTAATGTTAATGAAAGGATTTGGACATGCAGTTTTGTTTGTCTTGAAATGTGTTGAAATATTTGAAATAACATGTACCATTCTTGTAAAAGATAGATGACGAGATGGCAGCATGGAGGTAAAAGGGAGAGAGGGATATGTGTGTGTGTGTGTGTGTGTATGTGTGTGAGAGAGAGAGAGAGAGAGAGAAAGACTGCAATAAAAAAAGGCTGATGTCATTTCTGTGAAGCAACCAATGAGAGAGTACTTGGGTGGGGAGTCAGGGAGGGAGGAGAAACAGAGCTCAGAAGGGTGTGTTTTATGTACCACTGCAGCATCAGTGTGAAAAAGAAATGAGAAAAGGCACAGCTCAGTGGAGAGGAAAGAACAAATAGAGACAGAGGAAACTGACAAGGAGAGAAAAGAGGATTCAGAAAAGAGAAGGCACATAACACCTGCAGAGGTAAGACAAAAACAATAGCATCCCACCATGCTGCCTGTGTCTGGGTTTCCATAGATGAATGTGTCTGTGCGTCTGTATTTGCGTGTGCGTATGTCTGTATTTATGTGTGTGTGTATAAAAAAGTGAGCTGTTGATGTGGGCTGGAGGGTGTAATTATGTTTTACATAATACAAGGACAGGTATGACTATGCTGGATGATCTGGGAGTGCACTGATGTATGTGTTTGCGTGTGTACTTGTATGGCTTTACAGTTTCAGTTTTAGACCAGGGAGGACATTTTGTGCCACTTTCTGACACACCTTCAAAGGACTGTTTGAGGGTCAAAGGGTAGAATCAGGTTTAGGTTAGGGTAAGGGGCTAGAGAATGCATTAATCAATGAATGTCCTCACAGAGATGGAAGCACAAGTGTATGTGTGTGTGTATAACACATACATTTACTGTATGTGTGTGGGTGGGTCTATGTGCATACTGTGCCTTTTGACTTAAGAATGCCTAAAACGTTTAAAATGACCTTTCAGAATTTTCACAGTTTTCCATGTGCAGAAGACAAGCTCAGTGAGGGCGAATCAGTCTTTAGGGAGTGTCTCATTGAGTTGATTCAGCTTTTTAATATTTGATATGGCAATGCAGCAAAATGTTTTTATTAATATTGAACAAAATGCTGCACTGTACAACATTATAGTGTTAAATTATTCACCACCAGTTTGCAACATGCTTCCTTTAATGCTAAAATGTTCAGACTGACTTCTTTCATATATGATTTTGTTCTTTTTATCTTCATATCTGCAAAAACAAACAATCAGAAATGAACAGAAATTAATGGTCAGTTCTATGTTTTTGTGTGGGTGGAGCAGTTTTCTGATGTTGAGCATTAATTGGATTTCCTGACTGGTCAGCTTTTATTTTCTCAAGTAGTTAACATTTTTTTCTATAAGCTGTCAAAAAATAGTAATAAAAGAATGCCCTTTATACAGTTTTCTCACACAACAGCTCAAAACCCAAAGATATTTAAAGCTACACTATAAAAACTGCAGCTTATATTCTTTAGCATAAAAACAGTTAGGACTTAACTTAAATGATCAGTAATTCAAAGCAAAAAATCAAATTGTGCCAGCAAATCTAACCTGTCTGCTACTTGAACAAAAGTGAGCCCTGATAAATTTGAATTTTAATCTGTGATTCATTACAAACTAAGAAAGTTCTGCTTGCTTGTCTTCTTTACCTGGAGAACACAGGAAACAGACTTCAAATGTTAGTTCAGTTGACTAAATATACAACGATTGTTTATTCAACTTATCAATTAAAGTTATTTTGACACAGTGTTAACCTATTTACACATACTTCCCAGCATGGATTTCATCGAGGTTAAAATTCTCCAGATTCTGCTTTTTTGACATATAAAAAGATGATGGATGATGGAAGTCATTCAGTTTTTCCTGTACATTTGTCTCAGAGGAGCCAGAAACTTTTCTTTCTGTTTAAAATGAAAATACTGAAAGTCATGATGCAGAAAGGTCTCCATGTTAGCCACGCCCTGTACTATTCATATTTAAAGCATTTAAGTCTTGGCAGTCAATATGAGGACTAATGATCCCAGGCTTATCCTAGCTACTGTGCAAACCAAGACTTTTACATGGACACAGCTCACAGATTAGAGTTACTTTAACTTTGTATAAATTGACACAAGGAAAAATTCTGAGTTTTGATAATATAAAATAATATGTTACTCTAACTTGGAACAAAAGCAAAAATTATAAGTTGGATGAAGTCAAAACCTAATCTTAAAAAAATACGTATTTAAATAAAAAATTTACTGGTTTGAGTTTTCTCAACCTTTTTACAGTGTATAGTATGTAGCTTTTTTCATATATTTTAGTCTTAGAAATCTGCTCCAGAACTTGTCTTAGTGTAGAGAGATGCTATTAAAGTCTTCTGAGACACAGACTCATTGAACAGCACTGATATTAGCTTCTAAAAGGGTTTGAGTCGGGTTTACCTCTCTAACCAGTCAGAGAATTTCAGTTATTCCTGTTTGATCAGTAAGTTTTGTTGCATTCTCATTTCCTGCAATTTAACAATGACAAATATCTTAGGAGTGGAGCAAAGAGAGGGAGGGAAGGGCGGAGCAGGGTGAAGAGCAGGTTGACGAGCAGGTTGATTTGTGGTTTCATGCTAGTGCTACCTTAAATTACATTCTGTAGCTTTTACAGAAAATATACACAAAGACATAAACTCGCAAAAAAAGCAGCGATAAAGACCTTTTGTTCACTCTGCATTCACCGCTAGCTGATGCAATGTGACCTGCTTTTGGACTTCCTGTGTAGAAGAGACAAGCAGCCACATAGCCTCTCAGTAAGTCCCGTTTGTCTGCTCTGTGACACATTTAACTGTACTTTTCACAGCTACAGCTACAGTATCAGTAAGACTTTTTCCTATGGAGTACATCCACTCAAGCTGCAAATTTTACTATTTTTCCTCTATTAACTAATGACTTATTCTCTCTCACTTTGTGTTGTGGTGTGGGTTTCCCTCTTGTGCAATCACTGACAGTAACCACACACTGTCCATGGTCTCATGGTTTGATCGTTTAAAGTTCAAACCTGAAATTTTTGTGCACCAGCTGTCTAAGCTCACCACATGTGGTTAGGGAAGAACAGGAGATTTTTTGATAAACAAACTATAATACAGTATTTATTTAACCCCATTTCCCATAGGTCCTAGTAGTTTGTGGGCTAAACATCACATCTCAACAGAACAGGTGAGTCCATTAGCAGACTGAAGGGCTACAGATAGTTCAGACATATTTTTAATAACATGACAGAGAGAACTAAACTGAAGGACTTTAGAAGACAGTATTAGTGAGTGTTATGGAGTAAAGTGAGCGTTAAAACCAAGTTTTCAAAGTGTGTGGAAGTACATGCTTAATTTTTATATAGAAGCCATAGTTTTTTAAAATGTTGTTTTCTTAGTTTGTTTGGTTTCTGTGCTTACAAAGTAATCACTGTTTAAAGTAAAAATCACAGAGATTTGATTTTTTTTCTTAAAATGTGGACAGTAAACCCAAGGAACACACTTTGTTGTTCCCAATAGACAGCGTTGGAAAGTAGTGAACTACATGTAATTAAGCCAGAAGTTTATCTACTGTACATTTTGCAGTAGTTTTCTGGTAGTTCAGTTACATTCATATTTGTATAGCGATTCAAGTGGTTAAATAATCTTTTAGCATTTTTTGTGTAGTGTACTACTGAAACTCCAAACAATTGTGATTAAATTACTTTTAAAATTACATTTAAAAGGACATTTTCAGTGCCAAACAGTCTTTTGGATAAGGATTTTGAGAGGCTGCTCATATGTTGTATAAACAAGAGACTGGCCCATTATTTAAACCAGTGTTCAAGCCATTCATACTGTCTAAAAAGGTACAAATTCAAGACTGGTTGTTAAGACTGTACAAGTCAGATGTTACAACAGACCTGTTTTTTTAGACCAGTGCTCAAGTCAGTTAAATGACCTGAAAAGGAAGGTGCAGGTAAAGTATCTTTTCTTTACTTTTTTTAGCTGTAGTCATGAAAATACAAAATTTAGATTTGTTTAAAACTAAATATAAAATTCTTTGCAAGTTTGTCCTTGTGAAAAGTCCAGATGGGACTGTTTTATTTAGGACAGGTTTAGGTCCCAGGTAATATAACCAACTGAGTAGCACATGACTTTTTTGTATTATATTTTTTATTATAATTTTATATCACATGTTCATTGTCAATTTGATCACTTTTTGAGTAGCTTTAGTTAAGCGAACTATATTTCTCCCTAGAATATCTTTGCTGTAGTTCTACTTCTTCCAATGTTAAGTAATTGGTAGCTTGCAAAACAGCCACATAAAGAATGAATGTAATGCTGAAGCTGGTGGAACAGAGACTAGCCCAAACTTTCACTCTCCATAAAGGCTTCCTGCAAAGAGAATTCAGATCACTTTTTTACTTCCTGATGTTTTGGTCTTTTCATGCTTTTACTAGGTCTGCATATTTACTCTGGAATTCCTCTTGTTACACATAGCAACACATTACACAAATATTTGTCTCCTTTTCTGTCATTTGCATTGTGGGTTTTTTTCCACAATGATCACTTTAAACAGTGGATGGTTCCAAATGAGGTCTGGGCCCATAATTATCAGGTGTTTCAGAATCACTCTGAGGAATCGCACTGAAAGCTAACTAAAAAAGCCTCCCACTTCAGACTAAGACTTAGTTATTTATGAAGCCTCCTCCTTTAACTTTCAGCGAGGAGAAATCCTACTCCAAAGAATGAGTGTGACATCACTGTTTTATGACACTCAGAGCCACAAAGGAGACATTACAGTGACATGTTTTAGTTTTTCTGACAATCAGGGTTTGTAGTTATAGTCAGGGAGAAACAGAAATGCTGATATCACCTTCACTTGTCAAGTGAAGGTTTTATATGTATAGACATATATGTATATGTGTGCCAACTCTGACTTCAGCATGTCCATGGAAACTGGTGAGTTGCATATTTGTAGCAGGTTTTTCACTGATTAACAGTGAGGTGATGTGGACGAATTGGTGTATTATCATTGGAGCTGTCAGAGCGACTGAGGTCTCATTTATTATGACCAAAACTGTTGGCGTTGACAGACTCAAATGATCACTGCTGCTGCACAATAAAAGGTGTAGCCTAAAGAAGCATTGACTGCAGTTTCAGTGGGGACAGCATGCGTTATTCTGCTTGTTGGAGCAACTGCATCTTGCACAAGATCTGTCACAAAAACTATTTCATTCATGGCCAAACTGTATTTTTTTAATGAGCCCAGTGTCATTAAGTGGCAATTATAAGTAAGTAAAACATCTCTCCCTGCTGAGTCTGTTTGCTTACCTCTGTCTGAACACCACCTCCTCCTAACCAGTTAGGACACCTCTGGAGCTGTCCTATGTTTTGGTGGAGCTACTAGTGTAGCTCCTACTAGAGCTAGTAGGAATGTTGATAAATTGATTTTACTTCAACTCCTAAAAATAGGACCAAAAATGTGCCATTCTGAGAATTTTTGGCTTGTTAGGAGTGATTTCCTACTCTGAGATGTTTGATAAATATGGGCCCAGATCCTGAAAGAACGAGGAGGGCAGAGAGGAGAAGAAAAGCAGGAGGACTGAAGGAAGGAAAGCTTATAAGAAGGGGAGAGTAGGAAAGATATTAATGAGTGAAGGATGGGCTGAAATGCTGTCAAGGTTTATTAGGAGGAAGAAGGAAGAATTAACCTGGAAGAGAATTAATCCAGTAAGAGCCGAGAAAGAAACAATGCAGTAAAGGAGAGGGAGATTAAAAGATGTGGGAACAGGATGAGAGAAGTAAAGGAGGAGGAGGAGGAACAGTTAAAATCCAGGTAAAGCAAAATCAGTGATTGAAAGTCAGTGGTGCCAGCGGGATTATATTTTATAGTATGCACAAGAACCATCTAAGGCAGTGTTTTGCTGCCACCATGACAAAAAATGTTTGCTAAACACCCTGCACATGTCCTGATGGCATTACAGGCATTGACAGCATGTAAAGTCAGTATGTGTGCTGCTTAGTGACAGCAGCATGTTAGGGAGTAAGCTATATCTGTTCTACGAGTGTGTGATATCATATTGGATATACAGTAAAACCTTGGTTTGCGAGTGTTTTGCAAGACGAGCAAAAGTAAAATGTGGGAAATGGTGCAAAATTTTGTAGAAAAGCACCACCCGAATAAGGCTGTAACAGTACGAACGATAAATCTGTTTAACGACAATGCAATGCCACATTTCCATCAAATCCTCAAAAGGAGGCAAAAACAAGTGTCATTAGATAGCTTCCTTGTTGAAGTCGCACAAAAAAAAAAAGATTTCAGCAAGCCAACAGATAGCAGATAGCTCTTCACTTTGTTTCCCTCACACCAGCCACGATTCTTTTCAAAGGTGAAGTGCAGGTTAATTTGTTTTATTTTTACTTTATACTGTATTTTGTATTACTGTAATCATTTTTGTATGAATAAGTGGTTGTGGAGCGAATCATTTGAGTTTCCATCATTTCTTATGAGGAAATTCACTTTGATATATGAGTGCTCTGGATTACAAGCACGTTGCCGGAATGAATTATACTTGCAATCCAAGGTTTTACTGCAACTCCTCAAGCCTTAAATTTTTAACTATATTTCTATATATTATATGTTGATCATACAGTGACTGCCAGATGGAAAAATTGAGCAAAATCATAAAAAAGTACAGGATTACAGAATTATAGCATCCATGATGAGAACAGCTGGCACATTTCTGCATTTGGGTGTGGTTACACTGCCTTCACCTGACATGCCCCCAGCATTTCAGAGCAGAGAAAACTTATTTTTTCATGATTTTGAAAGCTAATTTTATATACTTGCCAATCTTTTTAATCATTCAAATTTGGCTGGGTGGTTAATAACACATTTTCCTATGATGTAAGAAATTCAGACCACATTTATTTCCATTTTACCTGGACTTTAAAAAGGTGTAGAATTTTTTTAGTCAACTTTTTTTCCTTCCCTTCTCTCATACTAGGCAGTCACCATGTTGACTAAAACTGTCTGGTGGGATTTTATAATAGCGGTATTTTTTTTACTTTACAGGTGCCAAACAGACAAACTAGAGGACATGCTGTATATGTAATTCATAATGGTAATATGGGAAAATTTACCAGTTTTATAAGATTTTATCATTTTTTAAATTGTTGGGTCTGTTATTTTACACAGAGGTAGACAAAAGCTAGGTAATTAAACTAATGTTAATTCTGTGGGTTGGTTGAAAATGCTGATACCATAGAAAATGGTATTAAATGTGCATAAATGCATATGTATGGTTACAGTAATAGTCTGTTGCAGAGATGGTAAAGAAAGTAATTTTATTCCTATTCCTATTCCTGCTTGGAAACTAAACTTCTGGACATCTCCATAGTTTGCATTTCTAAACAGTGTATTTCAGAATCAGAATCAGAATCTGCTTTATTGGCCAGGTGTGCTGGACACACGAGGAATTTGACTCTGGTACATCGGCTCTCAATGTGCATGTACACATCCTCATGCAAGGGGCAAGTAAAAAGTCAGTAAACATCCCAGAGAGAAGGCTTAAGAAGCAGTTTGAAGCTAGATTAAAATGCAGGATTGCAGGTCAGAGAGAGGTCTCAACCAGACAAATTAGATTAGTCAGACTTTTGCTCTTTTTCCTTTCTTCTTAGTATCTCTGCTCTTTGCTTCTTCTGTATTTCTCATTGTGCCGTTTCTCTTCCATCTTTATCCATCTCCCTCACTCCCCCACTCCCTCCTCTTTGATCCATCTTCCCACATTTTGGCCTCTTTCTTTCCCAATTGTTTTGCATTTCTCCTCCATAGAAAGAGGCCTTTGTGTTGAGAAATGGAAGGAATGTGTCTTATTCAATTTTGCCCTACTTCCTCTTCTTCTTGTTTTCCTGTCTTCTCACACTTTCAATGCTTCTTTTCCTGTGTGTGCATATGCTTGTTGTGTTGGGTTGGGGGTGCATCTATTAGCTCAGCTTAGGAACTGTAGTAGGGTTTTAATAGCACGTCTGTGTTTGGGGCTTTATCTCCTCAAGCTGATTGCAGTGGCTTTCATATACACAATGAACAGTGTTGTTGTACTTGAGTCCAGGACTCAGAATTGAGTTCAGATTTTCAGGATTCATCACTTGACTCAGACTTAAGCATGGACTGCATTTCAACTAGGAAACAACCAAATTGCAGAGCAATATGGTGATACAATACAAAAGAGGTTCACTTAACCAAAGATTTCCTGAATATTAAAAAAAAAATTAAAAATAATGATGGAAAAATCTGAAGGCTGGCTGTCATTTTAGCAGATTAGAGGGGCGATCTACACTGATTTAAAGTTAGACCATGTTTGCGACTAATATGGACCATAGAGAGGTACAGCTGCACCTCTGGTGAAGAAGGAGCACGTGCAGTGGATTCCTCCTGGTGAAGCGAGTGCATCAGGATCAGGAAATCTCATGTTCAGAGGAACTTCTAATCACTTCCAGAGAGAAATGATCCCTTACCTCAAAACTTTGGCTGAAGTGGAGCTGGCCAGTCCGGTCTCCAGTACAGCAGCAGAGTGAGGGTTGAGCTCAGATCAAAGTTTTAAGGGCGATGAGAAACCTAGAGTTGGTTGCCTCTGCAACAGGCCATAGCAGGTCAGCTGAGCCTAATGTCTTGTTAATGGGTTGCTCATATTTTAATGGTACCCTTCTAGTTTTGTAAAGTTGCAATGTTCACATTTGCTTACGCACGCTGGCTGCAGTATTTTGCCTTTGGCTGCAGTGGCCTTTGCTCTCACTGCCAAAAAAGTTATCTGCTTTATGTGGTGTTGACATGAAAAGTAGTAGTAGTAAGTAAGCTTTATTTATATAGCACCTTTCATAGATAAAATCAAAAAGTGCTTCACAAAGTCAACAAATACAAAAGCAGAACAAACAAAATAACAATATAACAGAAACCAAAAAATAACATAAAAATAAAAGAACAGACAAACATATTTAAAACCAAAACTAAAAATCAACTAAAGGCCTGTCTAAAAAAGTGTGTCTTCAACTGCTTCTTAAAACCATCGACAGATTCGGCCATGCGTAAAGACAGGGGCAACGCATTCCACAGTCTAGGAGCCACAACCTGAAACGACAGGTCCCCCCTAGTCTTCAAACGGGTTTTGGGGACCATCAAGATGGCCTGACTTGAGGAACGGAGAACACGCTTTGGAAAGTATGGGGTCAATAGATCAGCAATATACTATAATATAGGAGCCTGAACATGAAGTGCTCTAAATGTTAGCACTAAAATTTTAAAATCATATCCATTGGTATCCACTGGTGCCATGTTTTGACTGTCTGAGGCCAGTGTGTCTGCCTCATGTGATGTGTTGCTGGTTAACGAGTGGATTAACGACCAAGTTCAGTTGGTCACAAAATGCGACTGATCACTTGCAGTCTTGCCTATCATAGTTATGCAGATGACATTCAGATTTCTTAGCTAGTTCACCAAGTGACTTTGGTCCCTTAGCGGACATTCAGACTGAATGCGGTGAAAGGCAATTCTCGGCTGTATTTTTATGCATGCAGCTGTGTTGGTTAGGGGAGTGAGGGGTGGCTTCGGAGTGTTGGAGGTGTGTATGATATGGCTACATTGTGACAAGTCGATGTGAGTAACTTCATTCACGTTTCCATATTTCCATTGTGTTTTGGTTAGCCATGGTGCTAATGTAGCCTACTCTATCTTAGAACCAATTTCTACCACCAGAGTGTTGCCATTGATTGATAAAAAACACACTATTTACCATTGTCTGTGTTAGGTTATTTCCTAGTTAGATAGATATTCAGAGATTTGTTGTCTAGAAATGTTTAGTGCAGACAGATTGACTAGCTCAGGCTGTTAACTGTTCAGTAATGTGCCTGCAGTGCAGACTGCAGGCAGGTCAAGGTTACAGGCAAAAAGCTGTTAGTGTCAACTGTAATGCTAGTCTTAATATTTGTCTTAATGTGTAAGGTTATGTCCAATTGTTTTAGATACACACCACGAAAACAACAGTCACACACCTTGACTTTTCCTCATGTTTTGGCTAACGTTAGAGTCAGCTGCAAGCTGGCTTATCAGGTGACGTCACGGTCTTGACGCCCTGCGTAGCATGGGCTAGCCCAAAAAATGATTAAGATTATATAGGTTCCTTGGTCCAGACATCTTGATCTTTTCTGCTGCCTGCGCGCAGGTAGAGGGTGAGAGAGAGATTTGGACGTGTAATGTAAATTTTACCTGTGATCCTCTGAATAAACCAGCACGGTTATTTTTTATAAAATCTAAAGCAGTCTCCTTCGTCTCATTGAGAGTTCCTGGTTTAAAAGAGCCGGAAGAAGCTTCATAGAGAAATAGTAGCTTATATCTGAAAATATACAATTACGGTATATTGTCATTATGGTGCATTAACTGTGGCCCAAATTCTAGATTGAATAGCAGTGAATGCTCATGTTAACAAAGTAAACAAAAATCTTCTTCTTGTGGGCATGCACATTCTGACTGTACCCTGTATATGATTGGTCAAAGCAGCACCTTTGCCAGATGATGTCACTGTGTGGTGGAGCAAAAGTTGAACCAGATCCAACTTTTAATGGGATGGGGCCGCTTTTGCCGGAGCCCACTGCGGTACTGCTGCCACTGCGGTGAACACAATGAATGGAGAGAGCTGCATCTTTTTCATACCTTTGAAACTCAGTCTGAATGTACGCTTAGACTCACTCTCTCAGCATTCAGAACAAATAAATACCTGGATGCAATCAAATTTGCTTCAGTTAAATAAACTCAAGATTGAAATTACTGTTTTGGTAACAAGAAGGAAAAGGACAAAAAGTTATTGCTCAGTTTGATTTTAGAGCTATAAAGACAAAAACTCAAGGTAGAAATCTTGGCATCATAACTGACTCAGACCTGAGCTTCAGCAGTCACATCAAGGCCACAACTAAATCAGCTTTTTATTAAACAAAGAGTAAGACTCAGAGGTCTCATATCCAGACAAGATTTAAAGAAACTAATTTATGCCTTCATCTCCAGCACGCTGGACTAATGTGACCGTCTTTTGTCTGGTTTCCCCAAAAAAAACTGTTAGTTTTAATCGAGTTTTAGACCTATTACTTTGTCTGTTTCTTTTTATTTTCAGTTTATGTATTTATTCTCATTTTGTTTTGTCTTACCCAATTGTATTTTGGCTTTTAATGCTGTTACTGTATTTGCTTGCCTATGTAAAGCACTTTGAATTGCTTGTGTATGAAATGTGCTATTTAAATAAAGCTGCCTTGTCTTTGGGTTTTGACTGTTGCCTAGACAAATAAAAGGACTCTAAAGATGTTGCCTTGAAATACTGGAACTTGCGATGGCATTTTCATTATTTCTAATGCTTTGTACAGCAAACAATTAACTGTTTAATTGGGGAAACTATTAAAATATGATATGAAAACAATTTGTTGAATTGCTACTGAAGTCTTTCTGTAACTGATATTTGTCTGTAAAATGATAAAGCTCCTAAAAATATAACGTATTTGCCTACAGCTGCAACGATTGCTTAGTTGGTTAATCAGTTAGAAATTATCTAATTATTTTCAGTCAGTAATTGTTTTGTCATTAGTTTCCTATGATGGTAACCTGAATATCTTTTAAGACTTTTGATCAGACAAAATAAGACATTTGAGGACATTTGAGCTGAACATGTGTCTGGATTTGTAGCAAATTAATGAGTTCATGTGTGTTGCTCTGCTTTAAGAAGCTGTATGATAAAGAAAATAAAAACTAGAAAGCTGCTTTAACACTACAGACCAGTTGTGTCAAACCAAGCAGAAGAGGCTGGTGCCAACTAAGACAATGGCAAGAGAAACTCTGTGTGTGCACTGATATATGTGTATGTAGAGAGAAAGTGAGGATGAGGTGAATTGAGGAGATGTAGGGAGTGGCACTAGAAAGAAAGCAAGGGAGAGGTGTGGAGGGATGGAGTGGGGGTTGGGAGAAAAGAAGGTGGGGCAATGTGGGGGATGGGGAGAGAAATATTGCTGTGTGCTGCTGTATTCAGGGTTACCATGGTGACAGGGAAATGACAGAAGGGGATGGGAGGCAGAGGCTGGCTTCCTATATGAACACTTACCATTCAAGCTGACATTGTCACCAGCTGATGAAATAATATGATAAGCATCAAATCTCCTTTTTAATTTAAGCCTTCTTTCCTGTTCGCTGAGAGTGGGGTGAGGGGTGGAGGAAAGGGAGAAATGCAGCAGAGGGATGAAAGAGAATGGTAGCTCTCTTAGAGGAAGAAATGTAATCTCCCACCTGGGAGAGTTAACTGAAAACAGCTGAATACAGAAATAGATATAATACAATAATATTTTTGGATAATCATTTTTTCATCATTTGAACATTTGCTCTATTTCTTTGTCTTGTGTGATTGTAAAATCAAGATCTCTAGCTTTTTTGACTGTTCAAGCACCTCTAGCAATACAAGAAGTTGGCACTCCACTGAAACAATAAAACAATATATGGAGCATTATGGACTTGGCGATAGCTGGAGAATGATTAACCCTACATCTAGAGAATACACCCACTTTTCTTCTTTTTCTCAAATAAACCTCTTTCTTATCACTAATTCCTTTACCCAACATGTAATAGACACTACCATTATAATTAGTGATCACACTCCCATTTCCCTCACATTAAATATTGAAGCCCATACTAAACCCTCTAGAAGATGATGCTTCAATACATCATTACTCCAGGACTTAGATTTTATTACCTTTATTGAAAAAGAGTGGACATTCTTTCTGGAGATGAACGACTCTCCAGAAATCTCACCCCGACTATTATGGGAAACAGGCAAAACAGTAATTAAAGGAAAAATAATATCATAATCTTCATACAAGAAAAAGCCCCTGCGGTGTTGTAATGCATATGCAGCAATTTGAAGTATTTATAACACAAAATTAAAGAATATTTAATTAGCTATACGACAGAACAATATAATTAAAGGAACTCAGAACACAAAACTAGTTTATACGCAGATGATTTATTATTATATTTACAGGATCCCTATAACTCTCTACAGGAAACTTTACACATTATTAACACATTTTTTGAGATCTCAAACTACACAATAAACTAGAATAAATCCACCATACTACCACTCTCTGAGGATGCCTGGGATTCTGTAGCTCAAGACTGTTCCCCCCAATTCTGCACAGGCAACATTAAATATCTTGGTATTAATATCTCCCCCAGGCTGTCAGAACTTTTTAATCTCAACTACACCCCCCTGCTAAAAAAGATACAGTAGAAGATGATTTTAAACGTTGGTCCAATCTCCCTCATCAGTCAAATAGCTACTGTCAAAATGAAAACTCTACCTCAAATCAACTACCTGTTTTCAATGCTTCCCACAACACCCACAGATAAATGGTTTAAATCACTTGATTCTTTAACTTCACAAGTTTAATGGAAAAACAAGAAACCCAAAATTTCTCTATCTACACTTCAAAAGAAGAAATCACTAGGTGGCCTAGAAGCACTAAATTTCCAATATTACTACTTGGCAAATCAGCTACAGTATTTAGTCAAATGGATTCAGAAGGACAGTTCCAACTGTGCAGGGATAGAATTAGAGCAAAATTACTCCAAAAATAACTCAAATAACAGACCTTCCCTTCCTACCAAACTTTATTAAAAAAAGTAAATGATTGTAAGAACATCATTTAAATTATGTTGATTGGTGATGGAGTTTTTTTTTTTCAAGTAGAGGAAGTGCTACATTTTACAGCCCACATGGGTTGATAAGTGGAATTTAGCAGTAACTTGTTACATTAACTTTATAGTACATTTTTCAGTAGTGTAAAGGATGACAATTTCCAAAATGGTAATATTGCTGTTACTGGTCTTATAATGGGCAACATGATGACAACAGAGTGTCCCACAGTCCAGACTGTCCTACTGTAAAATACGACAGTATATGTCCTTTGGGCCAGCAGGTTATAATATCTAAATAATAAAGTTTCCGAGACAGCAGAGTTCCAGTACCTTGCTGCTAGCTAGCTTGCTATATAGTTTGCCATCTAGCCATTGTGTTTATGGCTGTTTCTGTGATGATGAAGGTCTGTAAAGCTTGGTAGTGCTATGTGGCAAGTTTTGTGGGATTGTTGCAGTTCCTCCTGCAACCCATAAGAGCACTATTTAATGATATGCCCCTATGAAAGGGAAAGGGACAAATTACCATATAGGTTGTATAGTTTGGAGGACTTGTTGGCATAGTCACTCATGACTAGTCCATTGTATCAGCCATGAAATGGGCTTTTTGCTGGGTAAATTTGCTGGGTTTTATTGTTTATGATTATTTTTTATCATCGAAGGATTGCATTTTTAATTTCATTGTACAATGTAGTTAAAGTTAAAGTTAAAGGTTTTTTGCATTTGCAGCATTCAAAATATACAGTATACTATATATTTAGACATGTTGTGTTGTATCTCATCAGGTTTGAGAGGCCTGAGTCTGCAACATTTGCAGTTGCACAGTTTGGCTGATGTTGACAACGCCTAGGAAATTAATTACTGTTTCAGTCAATTGCAAAGACTTGTTTTAGTTTGATTTGATTTGATTTATTCTTTCAAGCATGTAAAGACAGTTGATATGACAACACACATAATTTTACACATATCCAACAAATGCTAATCCAATAACAATTTGCTTATACCTAGTACATGCTTGAATGGAGTAGGAAGAAGTCAGACTTATCCAGTCCTACCCCATGAATACAGCAGACAAGAAGGATCTAATGGTACTTACTGATCTCTGGTCAGGTTCAGGTGATGAGCCCTTCTCTGCAATTCTTCTCCTGTAAGACAGAGTCCAGAATTATTTCTGAAAAACAGTTGCTATTTTTAAAAACATATCATCATGTTTAATGTTAATATCATAAAGCACAGACCACACAATTCCTCCTGAACTCCACATTTTTAAAACCTAAATTCCTTAGATTTCTCTAGATCTTACAGTGATACTTCTCTGTCAGCAACAAAGTGCATTTAAATTACGATTTTACTACATATCATCTCATAATACTGAGGAATAGTGAGAGTGATGAGTACATGAACTTATTCTTCAGGTGGCACAACAAAATCCATTGCGACCAACATTGGGGTTTGCTAAATCTACTGTATGGCAACTGTGTCAAGTTTCACTTTTCTGTAGTATATGAAACAAGATCTGAAATTCATTCATATGACTCAAGTGCCTATTTTGAGACGTACTGAATCGAAGAGTAATATATGATGTGTCGCTACCTCCTTGCTAACAGGGCACTCATCTCCTCCATGAGCCCTCCTCCTCCAGGCAGAGGGCCGTTGCCTCTGGCTTCAGATTTGGCCCCTCCAGCCCCTGGCATGGCTGCTGCCAGAGCGGCCGCCGCCT
>NW_018127978.1:2876763-2921543 GCF_001952655.1 Monopterus albus | reverse complement strand
ATGCCCATATGGTAGTGTCATCAGCAAATAAAACCACTTTCACTAAATCAGAAACCTTGCATATATCATTAATGTATAGTATAAATAATTTAGGTCCCAAAACAGAACCCTGAGGCACTCCACATACAATATCCAGCTCACTCGATTGGTATTCACCCAACTTCACAAATTGACGCCTCTGTGTCAAATAACTTCTAATCCAGTTCAAAACCATTCCTCTGATCCCATATTTTTCTAACTTAACCATTAATAATTCATGATTGATTGTGTCAAATGCTTTTTTTTAGGTCAATAAATATTCCCATTGTGTATTTCTTCTCATCCATACCACTTGATATGTCCTCCATCAGGCTGGTAATGGCCAAAGATGTCGATCGTTTCGACCTAAAACCATATTATCAGAGAGGATTTTATGTCTATCAATAAATGTGTCTAATCTGTTATTAAAGAGTTTTTCCAAGATTTTTGAAAATTGTGACAACAGAGAAACCAGTCTATAATTTGTGAAGTTGTGCTTATCACCAGATTTATACAGTGGAATAACCTTTGCTATTTTCATATTGTTGGGGAACTGCTTAAGTCGAAACGACATGTTAAAAACATGGGTTAATGGTTTGCATATCCCCTCAATTGCCTATTTAACCATTGTCATAGTGATACCATCACTATCACTGGATGATTCATCAGTTTTATGTAGCTGTTGTAGATCTGACTACATTGTACATCACTCCTTATGGGTGTAGCAATACAATAAGTAATTTAGTACTCTTCATACTGAGTAATCATAAGTAATTTAATGTAGATTTTATGAGCTATAAAGAGCAATGTATTGCACTTCCTGAGCAACTTACCTAGCAGTGGTCCTAAAGAGGTGTTTGGAGTGGGTGGCTGGCATACTGTATAAAGTTCAGGTTTGTGACACGAGTCCTGTGTGTGGTTTGGAGAACAGTGCCTACACAAAACAAAAAAATTATCATGTTTTAATAATTACACGCAGATATTGTCAGTAAAACAAATGAATCACATTGTAAACAGAAACTTCTCATTAAGATAAATAATGTGATAGTATATACATTTAATTAGTTGGAAACAGGGCTGCATAAACACACAACCCAAAATCTCCCTCCCATTTACACACAGAGACATACTGTTTTTAACAGAGTGGTGCTTTATTAAAATGACAGTTCTTTTACATATTCATGAGGGTTGATGTGAAGGACATCAGCAGTGAGATCTGTAGACTGACTCAGCCACTCTCTCGCTCCCATACACACACACACACATACATTTAGATAAAATCACCTATAGGTTGCCAACTACACCTTTTTGCTCCAGGCTGTAGCATTCTCTATGTCTCTGTGTGTGTGTGTGTGTGTGTGTGTGTGTGTGTGTGTGTGTGTGTGTGTGTGTGTATAGTATGCAATGAATAATAAATTTAGGTCACATGGACAAAAGAGAGGGACAAACTAAAGCCCCTTTCAGAATCTGCCTGACTCTAGGTGTCCTGTCTGAACAAAGCCCCAATTTACATAGCCAGTAGTATTATTGGCAATTTTGCAATTGGATGCAATCAAATAGCTGGCTACTTTCTATCTGGCTCCATTAATGAACTGAAGTGGTTATATTGCCAGTAAGGACACGCTCAAGAGGATGGCAGTGTTATAGAAGATCTACTTGTGCACAACATTTAAACCAATCAACTGTCGAGTAGGATGTGATGCATGTAAATTACTAGTACAAAGTTTATTTTAAACTGATACAGAGAAGATACAGTTTAAGAGCTAATGCAGAAAATTTCCTACCACCTGCATTGTCCTCACTGTTGAACACCATGTCACTATGGACAACCTTGCACCTTGTAAATGTATAACTTCTGGCATTGCTTTGTGTCTGTCATGCGTGATATCATGTGAACACTGCGGCTGTACCCAAGTAGGACCTGTGATGTTTGAACAAATCCTTGCTGGGAATTTTGGGCAAAGTAGTGCTAAGTCTGAACAAAAAAAATGCAGCTACTACACAGCTACATGTATAGCCTGCAAATTCATGTCTACCATGTCTGAGGAGCTTCAAAATCTCTCCTCATTTTTGTGTATCTTTGTGTCTCTTGTGTTTTGTGGGTGCATCTAGGAGAAGTATCCCTCTCTGTCTCCCCTTCCTCTCCTCCTTCTCTTTGTTTAATCTCTCCATCCACACTTCCCAAATCTTTTCTACAAATCGAAATTTATCAATTAATTAATTTTTTGCTCTGTCGCACATTATCCATCCACCTGCACCCCACTCCCTGCACTGACCCTCCTTCCCCCACCACCTCAGGCCTCCCTGTAGACCATTCCACCTGCACCCGCCCTCCCCTCCTCCCCCCCCTCCCCTTAGGCCCCCCAGTGGACTGGCTGGTCCCCCTGCCTCTGTTATCTTAAGCCCCCCAGATTCTGTGGGACAGCACAAGGCCCTGGTGGGGGCAGGGGGTGAGGGGGTGGAACAGACAGAGAGGAAAGTGGCACAGTATGTTCAAATTTAACTGGTAGAGAACAGAAATAAGGCTGCCGGCAGGGTCTGAACTGGCTCTGTAATGCTGTCTATGAGACTTATAGGATGTATTGAACTGTCATCTTCCATTCAGCAAACATGCCTGAAACTGTACCCTCCACTCACAGTTTTAAACCTAATGTTGTGGAGACCCTTCTGGAGACCCTGGGCCCTCTTTAAACACTGATAAAAATAGTTACATTTTGGGTTTTCAGCTTAATACATTTTGTTGTTTTTTTTATTTTGTGAGAATTGCTTAGAAACATTCACACATGACATTTTTCAAAAGTATGTTTGGAATTGCTGTAAAATCAGGTTAAATATAATAAATGTTTACCCGCTGTGTATCTGTGAAGTCAGTACTTTTACGTTTTATCCTCTAAAATCCACATTTCTCTTATTGGAATTTTAGTAAAGTTTGTTCCCACAGTAAGAGGTAGATGTCTCTGTGGTTGAACCGACTCCAAACATATGTTATTTAAAATGATATGTAATGTGACTTAGTGGGATAATATACTGTAAATTTCTTTGTCTGTAAATGATTATTTGTACATGGATAACTATAATAATACTCTACTTTAACCGCCTGACTCAGCATTTAGAAGTATTATACAGTAAATCAATAAATATTAAAGTAATGGGGTATAATTGTGTTTATTATTATTGTCAACACCTATATCTTCTTTATTGATGTTAGTTGTAGTAATATATTATTTGCTGTTGTAATATTTTAATACTACAGCAAATATAGTTAATACACATTATAATATAGTTGTGCTTTATTGTGTTATAAAGTTATTTAGTTTAATATTATGTTAATATAGTAGTAGTTAATATATGTAGTAAAATGCTTTATAGTGATTTCCTCATTTATATACATTGTTGTATTAATAATGCACAAATCACACTTAGTTTTCAGTTACAGATGCTATAGACCTTAGACTTTATACCAAATATTATCCATCCATCGATCCATCATCTATATTGCTTATTCTTGAATAGGGGGCTGGAGCCAATCCCAGCACACATTGGGAGAGAGGAGGGGTCCACCCTGACAGGTCACCAGTCTATCACAGGGCTGACATGTAGACAAACAGCCACACTCACTCCTACAATTAGGAGTGAGTAGGAATTCCTACTGATTAGGCAATTTAGAGACACCAATCAACCTAAGCAGCATGTCCTTGGACTGTGGGAGGAAGCTGGAGTACCCTGAGAGAACCCCCGCAGGCACAGGGAGAACATACAAACTCCACACAGAAAGGCCCTGGGTTTGGCCGGGGTGCAAAAAGCTAAACAAGACAAAATATAATATATAAATAAATAAAGAATCAATTAAAACATTATTAATTTGTATGAAAACAAAGAAGTTTGCAGATGTTTTCCTGTCGAGTCCAGTAGTCCAGTCTGCCTTTCAAGCTGCAGGTGCACCCCATCACAGGCTAGGACATTTGTTTCTGTGTAGCCTGAATAGCAAAACCTAGGGAAAAAAGTCCAATAATCCACTGCTGCTGCTCATAAGGCTTGATTTGATTTGATTTGATTTGATTTGATTTATTTATTCTTTCAAGCATATAAAACAGTTGATATAACAACACCCATTTTTACACACAATCCAATATCAATTTGCTTATACCTAGTACATGCTTGAATGGAGTAGGAAGAAGTCATGACTATCCAGTCCTACCCCATGACATCATCTTACCATCATTGGTTTGCAAGCAATAAATGAATCACTTCTACACACACACATATTATACTAAAAAAAGAATATAACAGTGTTAACATTCTTACATCACACAAGTGATATACTAAAGAATGGTTACAAAATATACACCACACCCACAATAGTCCATGTAGTTAATCATTGAGCCTGTTCTTGCATATATCTTCCTTTGACCTCATGATTCTCATTTGCTCTGACATGCACTGTGAGCTGTAGGGTCTTATATAGACAGGTGTGTGGCTTTCCCATGAATTTTTAAATTTAACTGACCCCTTAAATTGTATCCCCCTTCCCTTTCATTAAATAGTTTTTGAATTCCACCAGGTAATAAATTGTTCCTGGCTTTATACATAAACACTGCAGTCTTATATCCCACTAAATCAAAAAATTTTAACAATTTAGACTGTATGAAAGCTCCATTGGTGTGATCCCTATACCCCATCTTATGCACAATTCTTATCGCTCTTTTTTGTAATATGTACAATGGTTCCAGTGAGCTTTTATATTTATTTCCCCAGTTTTCAACGCCATACTCTAAGTATGGTAACATCAATGAGGAATACAAAATGTGTAATGCTTTCCCATCCAAAATATATTTCACCCGTGCCAATATCGATATATTTTTTGCTATTTTATTCTGAATATATCTGATATGAGATTTCCAGGAGAATTTATCATCCACTATGACACCTAGAAATTTAATTTCATGTACTCGTTCTATATTAGCTCCCCCAATTTTCAATTGAAGTTCATTATCTAGTCTATGATTCCCAAATACCATAAATTTAGTTTTATCCAAATTCAGAGATAGTATATTACTATCACACCATTTCTTTATCTTCTCAAGTTCCTGTGTAACCCATCCAGATAGTTGCTGTAGGTTTTCACCCGATGCCCATATGGTAGTGTCATCAGCAAATAAAACCACTTTCACTAAATCAGAAACCTTGCATATATCATTAATGTATAGTATAAATAATTTAGGTCCCAAAACAGAACCCTGAGGCACTCCACATACAATATCCAGCTCACTCGATTGGTATTCACCCAACTTCACAAATTGACGCCTCTGTGTCAAATAACTTCTAATCCAGTTCAAAACCATTCCTCTGATGCCATATTTTTCTAACTTATCCATTAATAACTCATGATTGATTGTGTCAAATGCTTTTTTTTAGGTCAATAAATATTCCCATTGTGTATTTCCTCTCATCCATAGCACTTGTTATGTCCTCCATTAGCTCAGTAATGGCCAGGGATGTCGACCTAAAACCATATTGGCAATCAGAGAGGATTTTATGTCTATCAATAAATGTGTCTAATCTGTTATTAAAGAGTTTTTCCAAGATTTTTGAAAACTGTGACAACAGAGAAACCGGTCTATAATTTGTGAAGTTGTGCTTATCTCCAGATTTAGACAGTGGAATAACCTTTGCTATTTTCATATTATTGGGGAACTGGCCAAGTCGAAACGACATGTTAAAAACATGAGATAATGGTTTACATATCCCCTCAATTGCCCATTTAAATGTCCCAGCATGCTCCAGTCCTGCTAACAGTACCTGCCTCGTGCTTAGTGACACAATCCCATACTCTGGTTTGTGGTTGTAAGAAGAGGAGGTTATACATTTGGACTTCCTTTAGATTAAATATTCATAGATGTCCTACTGTGGTATTAAGTTAGTTGGGGGGGGGGGAACCAAGGCTCATTAATGGATTAATCAGAAGATGCATGGTGATGGATCGTCTCTTTTTCATACATGGTTGCATTTCTGTTTTCACTGAGGCAGCAGCTGAAAGAGCCTTGCTGACAGAATCTTCTCAGTTGCAATTCACTGTGCACAGTGACATTTAATGCACAATATTGTTCACTTTTCATCATTCCTGAAGTCATTCAGAAAATTACAAGCATTATGGCCATATGAATTAAATCAAACTGAGAACCATTAGAGAAGAGAATATTTGGGAAATATGATGAGTGGTGAGCAGGAATAGTTTTCAAATCCTGTTACTGCTGTAAATCTGAGTGACCAGCACATCTACAGTGGAGTCTGACATAAAACAAAATACTATTTATACATATCAATGACTTTTTAAAGAAACCAGTAAATTATATTACCAACAAACATCTAAGAAGCTGGAACAACACAATGTTTGGCCTAAATTAAATCATTGCTAACTTCAACCTTGTGTAAATAGACCAATCTTTTCACCTCTACACATGCAGCAGTGAGGTTTGTGTTAACAGAACACAAGGGTTAAATCATACATCAATTATTTTCTGTATGTATGTTACATTTGCTGTCTGTGCTCATTACATGTGGGACCCCCTGTGCTGGTTGTTATCTTTATTCCCATTAACACCAAACACACACAGACACACACACACCTTATGTCTCACTGTTCTGTTCGGGTCATTTATTTTGTAAATAGGCCTGGCATCTAACAGCAGCCTCAAGCAGAGGGGGCAGGTGTGTGTGTGAGAAAGAGAGAGAGAGAGACAGAGATGGGAGCTGGGGACAGGTTGCGTAATTTTAGATTTAGGAGGGGGTGTATATTAGCCAGCTGTCACTCCTTGCCCCTCACCGTGTGTGTGTGTGTGTGTGTGTGTGTGTGTGTGTGTGTGTGTGTGTGTGTGTGTGTGTGTGTGTTTTAAAGGAAGCTTCTCAGATGGGCTTTGGCAGAGAACCCTGGGTGGTTACACTCAAAGACTAATAAATTATGACAAATCCTGTCACCTCCTCTGCCCTTGTTCCCTGTTCTTATTTCAAAGACTGTGGCGTCAGTGCAGTCCGACCAGTGTGATGTCTCATCAGCCAAGACATAACCATGTCTCCTAGATTGCAACAACAAATAGGTTTAGTATGTAACATGGCAGCCAAATTGTTTCCTATCAACATAATTAGAAAACAATGCTAGCCATGTGAGTAACATGGTTCTATGGATGGCTGCTGCTCAGGTAGTCAGTTGTTCCACCATTTTGGTCCAGACTAAAATACCTCAACAGCTCAAATGGATAAATTACTGTTGAATTTTGAACAGCTATTCATGATCCCCAGTCTCTGAATCCTGCTGACCTTGGCAGTCTCCTGACCACCATGAGCTTCACATTTGTGTGTTTGAATAAAATGTCTGAACAACTATTGGGTGGTCTGTCATGAAATCCTGCTCAAACATTTACAAACATTTGTATGTTCCCCTCCTGATTAATTGTAATCACTTTGGTGATAATAGACTTTCATCTAGTATCATCATTTGATTACAATTTTTATTGGTGCAATACTTTGGTTTATGACCATACATATGCAAATTTACATTGATGTCAGTCTCAGCTGTACTTTGTTAACTGCGTTTAGGAAAACATAATAAAACCTGCTCAGCATATTTTCTTTGTCATAGTGAGCATGTTAGCCTCACAGAGTCGCTTGCATGGTTGTAGACTCTTAAGGCATTTTTCAGCATGCATACTTCTCTGTACTTGTGTTCTCATGGACTTGTAAAATGTCATCAGTCACAGCCAAAGTACTGTTACAATTCATAGTCTGCATCCTGCCATGTTCACATCAAAAAACCAAGAGTGTTCTTGCGCCACCTATTTTTATCAAGGATGCTTTGAGAGCTGACTTGTGTGGACTTGGGACAGCTAAGCATCCCAAAATGCACTGCATGCATTTTGTTTGTGCCAGGCTCAAAGCTCAAAGCTAATTTATGTTCCATGACTGTTATTATGCCATTTTATAAAGTTTAGACATTTAGATTGAGAATATATGGTTAGTTTATCAGTTAATGCAGATTTGGAAATCTGATCAGATATTTTTGGAGATGCAGTACCTGCAAGCAGACCAGATAGCTTGATTATTAGCTCTGTTATTATTAGTTTGACAATTTAAGAACACTGCAGTAACAAAAGGTGGCAGCTGTCGTAGCACCACTGGACAAAAGCACAAAACTACTGTGTCTACACTGAAAACATAGCATGTGAAGTTTGTAGCATCTCATGTGTACATCGCGAGAAGCTCGTGCTTGTGTCTTAGGCATGTGTCTGCATAGGAAGCACTTGGTGAAACACACAAAGGAACCTAGAGAAACAATGTGGAAAAGGGAAAAATGGGGTCTAAGTTTCAACAAGTAATAGACAAAGAGAGAATTACTTGCTACAAATGCCTGTATATGTACAGTATATTCAGTCCATTGTAAAACAGCAAATAAGAACTACACAGACTTTAAAAAGAAGAACATGTTCAGTAGGATTGATGTAACAGATGATAGCTCTTGTGTTTTAACTTTTTTGATTGATGTATTTCTGTTTTGGTAGACCCCTGGTTGGAACTAGTGAGCTTTCATTGTTTAGGTGGATTCTCTGGAGCATTTTACTTGGAGAATATAGGCTTCAGGTCATGATTTGGTGCATAAAGCACAATGCCAGTTTACATCCTGGCAGTGTAGACAGATGAATTGAGTAATACAGCAGCTTATCAGTTGCATGATGTTCAAATACAGAACTGCAGTTATAGATAAGTGAGGAATGGAATAGGATCAGCTATATTCTGGCTGATATGATCATGTGAAACATAACGCCTCAGATACCAATACTTAGTATCAGATGGGGACATCTCTAATGTTTACATTAACTGTTCACTAAAATCACACAAAATATTTCCTTAGCCTTTAACTAAAGTGTTTTTTTAAGTGCTTAAGCCTAACCACACTTGAACTCCGGTCTCTGATATTAATGTCCTGCACATCGTCCATCCAGCATCTTATGACTTGTATTCTATTTTGTTCATTAGGAAACAACATTGCCAGGCAATGTGCTGAAATGACATTTCTCTGCAGATGTACCTGGCAAAATACATTAGTAGCATATAAATATAATATCTAAGAGACTGGGATGGTTTAAACTCCATTAAGAGGAAAGGGAACACTGATTTGGTTTTGTAGAATCTGTCTTTCTTTGTCCATGAGAGGGATTTTCCTAAATTTGATTTGTTTCATAAAAGCACTGTATTTCCTTAAATGTGCACTGCCTGATTTCAAAAGCTTTGAAGTGTCACAGTTATTTTTAGAATGACTGTGAGCTTTGGGTGCAGGGTGGATTTTTAAAGGCTTTTACCAGCTTTAAGATTAACCCCTTAGAGGAGCAGGTAATCCCTCTCTTCAAGTAAAAAACAAGAAAATGACCAAACTTGTCCTGAGATTTCATGCTGCAAAAGGGAAAAATCCTGACCCATCTGTCAGCCTTAATGCTCAACACTCCTGCTGTCACGGGTCTGTGTTCGGTCACCAATCAGGGACAAAAGACAAGATGTTTAGTTTAATGGAAATGCAACTGATGTAGCAGAAACACACACAAACACACACAGTCTTTGTAATGTCATTAGCAAAGAAAATGTTTCCTGCTGCTTTGATCTAATCTTGTCTTTATCAGGATGACCTAGCCCCCTCATCTTTAATGCACACTCACACATAACCAAACATACAGTACAACACACACACACACATACATACATATATGTCTCTGTGTGAATAATGGTTTTCCTTTCTTCTGTCTCCCTGTCTTGTGTGACCTTACTTCCTTCCCACTTATCTCTCCTTTGTTCTTGGGGTCAATTTTTCCTGCCCCTCCCCAATCCCCCTCTTGTTCTCCTCTCCGCAGTGGCAGCCAGAGGAGGCATTGTGGGACCGACAGAGAGAGACAGAGATCCTCGTTCAGAGCTTCACTCTGGCCCGTGAAAACAACACACACCCACCAACTTAAAGCACTATTCTGTTTATTTGTCTGCACTCTCCAGAGGATCAGAAAGGTCCCTTGGGTGTGTGTCTGGCTGGGTGAAAGGCTGTGAGAGTGTGTGTTTTTGTGTGGTGTGTGTTGATGAGTGTGTGGGTGTCCTGCATCACTTTTGATGGGACATTGAGAGATGTGTGTGTCACAGTGTCAGTGGATGGGCTATAGAGGGCCTTGCTCCCCTGCCCTCCCCCTGATCTTCTTCCTCCTCCCTCTGTCTTTCCTCTCCTCCACACCTCCGTTTGCTCAGGGAGCCATCCACATCCCCAAAGGCTGTGAGTACTCCTCCACTGTAAACATGTCTCCATGGAAATGTAGAGTTACAATTGGAAGTGATTTTCCCTGTTGTGTATTCTGACTTCAAATATTTTTTGAACAATATATTCAGTATATATTGTCAATATATTGTTTAAAAACTTACTCAATATATAAAACTTATTCAGTATATATTGAATATATATTACTTAACATATGCAATAGGTTTATGTTATGGCTGTCAGTTTGATGGATGGCTCTAAATACTACAATAGCCATGAGCTTGTGATGTCATTGCCAGAAGCTAGTTGGGAAGATATTTTTCATTTATGGATTAACAGGTTAGCCAGATAATTTTGTTAACAGTTTCACATGATCCCGGGTCCACTGGTTTTTTGAAAGGCTTGTGGGACTTATTGTCATGTCAACATGTTCATAATTTTTAATCTGCACAGGAGCATGTTTTTTATTTCAGGTTTATTCAGGGTAAAGAAGATAACATCTCAGATTTAAACAGGGTTGAAGAAGGAAGAAATCCTCTGATGTTAATGTGATTATAATAAGACATGATTTTTTATTTTATTTTAAGAAAACAGAATTTACATTTCACTTTTAATTGATTGCTAAGCCCCAACCCCTTTAGTTATCATACTGTTGCTACATCTGTCAAGCTTTCCCTTGCTTCCCTTGCCCAGGCTTGACAGTTTACAATTATAATAGTGGGAGATTTAGCACTGAAATTATTTTTCTTTTTTAAACAAAGCCTTATGGCTAACTTAGACACCAAGTATAATAAACAACCTGCCTAAATAAGTTTAATCTACAAATCAGAACCGGTGCCTATTTCCAGAACTAACTGAAAAAATAAAAAAAATAAACATGATATAACAAATAGGTTTGTGAGTTCACACAGTAGTAAACAAAAGCAGATATATTTTCTAGCTGGAGACCATCAGTTTTGTGAGCTGAAATTGACTATTGCTAGTAGATTTATTCAGCTGTAGTTAAACAGTAACATTCTAATTTTCCAAAAACTACTGTAACTAATTGAGACTAATAAATGTTTATTTTGAGTTCTGAAGTCGTTCCCACAAATACCAACAAATGGTTTAAAGTGTGACAGTGATTTTCAAAGATCATAAATGCTTTTGCTTTTTTAAGTCAAATAATTCAAAGTCAAATGTAGCAGTCACTGTTTTCTGTTAATTTCAGCATCTTGTTAAAATCAACTTATAGTGCAATTTGAAATTGCTTATGGAATTTAAAGCATGCACATACATTATCATGCTATTTGAAAAAACAAAACAAAACAAAGTAGGCCAAAACCACACAACGTTCACTCTTTCAAGCAAGTGTCAAGTGTCAGCAAAATTATTTTCATACTCTACTTAAATGAAAAATAGGAAATAGTTTCACTTTTATTTTTCTTTTATTCTCAGCTTATTCATTTGTTTGTATCTGTTTGCTATGGTGTTTTGTTAGATCTTGAAAATACAGTTTTAACAAAAACAAATAACATTTAAATACATAAGCACAAACATATACTTTCACATTGTCAAAGAGAGCAGAGAACTAGACAACAGTTGTAGGATTTTATAGAAGAATTATAGGCAAAAGGAAAATCCAGAGAAGAGGAGCTTGTGCCAGCAGCCCTTAGAGGAGAACGCCTGCCCAGGGGTTTGTGAGTCAGGGCAGAAGATAGCAAAAATGGGGCCTAAACACCTCCTGCCTGCGCAGTGCTGGACTGAAGACCCCTGCCCGTTGATTGCCAAGTGGGTTTACAGAGGAGGTGCAGAGGTCAAGAGGAATGCAGGTCTCCGCAGGGGTGGACCCCAGGACCTGCAGGTCAAGCGGCTGCTTACCCGTACAAGACTCTAGTAGGATCCATCTAACCTTTAGCCACCACTGGCCATGGCGAGGGAACAGGACCGGTCTGACCTGGAGCAGTCGAAGAAGGTGATCATAATACCTTGACCTCAGAAGAAGAAAGGACCAACCACATGGAATTGAAAAAGGTTTTGAAGGTGCCAAGGGCAAGGCTATAGCCCAAGGTGACCTGTGGAGTAAAATAGCAGAAGTAAAGGTGGGCATTGACCTTGAAGTGGTGCACTAGAAAATGCATGTGAAGCAGGGGAAGCACTGGAAAGTTAATGCTGAGGTGGACCAATACGTTTAGGCACACAGGTGAGCTCCAGGGAGTGGAGGAACACTCCAAAAGGAAAGGAGGTCCCAAGTGATTGGGAGGGATGAGGACAGGGGTCACACTGGAACACTTGCCACATGTGGAGGGTTGGAACAGCTGCAGCTTTGGATTACAAAGAAATACTGTAAGTACAATAGGTGAGGTGTGGAGAGGTGTGTGCTGCAACAAGAACACGGGAAAAGAGCAGAAATTAGTCTGTCCTGCTGCAAGGTGAGAATCTTAGCTATGCCTGTGTCCAAGGAAGGGTTGCTGAAGGAAGCAAAGAAATGGACAGCAGTGATAGCTGTACACAGTGGTATGAGCCTAATGTATGATTTTACCTGTGTGATGTACTGTTGTATGTATGTGCTGCTGCAGTTAAGAAAAGGGAAAGGTGTGTGAAAAGGGGAAGTCATCCCTACAAAAGAGGAAGTACAGGCAGAGATGTCTGAATGTCTGGAAGAGGAGAAAAAATACATGAAAGAGAAGAACCACTGAGTTTACTGGAAATAGGGAGATTTAAATATAATGGCTTCATGAATAAAGTAAGGATCTGATTAATCAATGTTTGATCAAGTGTTAAGGATAGTAAATAATCAATGTGGAATCATGTTATTTTGTATTCAAAATAATATTGTGATCCTTGTATTAAATCAAATATATCAACAATTTTGTGTAGCTGAATATGGGATTCTTGTTTGGTAGAGTGGATCGTCTCCTAACTGGAAGATTAGCAGTTCGTTTCCCAGCTTGCCCAGTCCACATATCGAAGTGTCCTTGACCATGACACTGAACCCCCAGTTTCTACCGGGGTATGAATGACACTGGTGTGTGAATGTGTGAGTGTTTGGGAATGCGAATGGGTGAATGGTCAAGGAGTGTGAAAGTGCTTTGAATGTGCTGCAGGGCATAAGTGCTGTACAAGTATAAGACCTTTTACCATTTGTATTTTAATTAGATGTTGTGATGAGATTTTTGCATTTTAATCAGATGATACGATGATTCCTGTGTTTGTAATTAAACACGTGTAAGAAAGATAACAGTAGAAAGGACATTTGGTAAAACAGGGAAGTCTGAATGAGAAGAGAAGGCAGCCTAACCCACGGAAACCCTTTAAAATCCACAGCAAAAAGAGGAACTGAGGGAAGTTCAGCAGTTGCTGCCATGGGCTCTGTCTGGTTGTTTTTCTGAGTTTCGGAAGATCAAGAAAGCACAAAGAAACAAGCCAAGAGGGCACACTGACAGCACCCTCTCCCCTGTGGGCCAGGCTGGCCTACAAGGGAGGAAGGGATGGAAGAGAAGATATAGAGCCAATACCAAGAGTGGGAAGTCAACGATGGATGTCTGAACTGTTCAGTATGATTCCACACTTCAACAAGAAATGTATGTGTCCCTAAATAGAGGGAGCCGGTGTTAGAATTATGATTTTCAACAAAATTCAACAACCACCAACTCAAACCAACGAATGACTGGTGATCAGTACAAGATTCTTTTGACTTCTATTCATTAATGTAACAAGTTTAATCAAAGCAAAGAGCTTAAATTGATGACTAAAATAGCTTTTGTTGACTTATAGGCTTGTAAGTGAACTATTATTTTGGGAGGATTTGGGATCTTGTCCTGAATTAATAACATGAAAGAGGGAGGTCTGCAGGGAACTATGTTCGCAGGTTCACTGAGTGAATATTTCCACCCAGAAACCTCAAGCAGTGTTTGAAGCTTTGATAGGTTTCAAATATGCCACCTTAATGACAGGTTAACAAATCATGGCCTTCAAACAACCTGAATACACTTTCACATATCCACAAGCCCCAGTAGTCCTAGATGAGAGGAAAAGGGAAGAGAGTTGGTTCAGTACCCACTACCGACAACCTTCAACAGACAGAGGAAGACATACAGGAGGAGAGAGGGATGGAAATCTTGGACTGTTAATGCTGAAGAGAAAGTGATTAAGAAGGACAGGGGAAGTAGAGAGTCAAGCAGAGAGGAGAGGAGAAAGAAAATGAAGGGAGTGAAGGATAGAGAAGAACTGATGAAACCTCTTGGATGAGAGGTGAAACGTCTTCAACCTAGAAACCTAGTCTAGTTGATTTTTTCTAAGTTTTTTTTTTTTCAAATAGAAAAGAAAACACTCCACTCAAGTGGGAAAAAAGACGATAAAGTAACCCTGGGCACCAGGATGTCTGAGCCAGAAAATCAGCACAGTCATTATAAAGATGAAATGTTTCATAATCATGTAGCTGAATAAATATGCCACTGCTGTTTAAATCTGCAGTCAACATAAGCATCTTCAGTTCATGTTATCTGTGGATGAATCAACAGCATTTTAATCTAAGTCTATCCTCTCTGCTCTCCTTTCACTGCTTTCGTGTGGACAAACAGATAAAGTGCATAACAGTAAGTGATTTTCCTTGTTGTGACAATGAATAGGTGTCTGTGTGCACTCACACACCTCTTTTTACTGTTATGTTTGTCTGTTCTACTTTTTCTTCTCTCTCACTTCATCCCCTTGTTTTTCTTCATGTTATATATCTATTATTTATGCACACATTAGGGTTGGTGGGTGTGGAATTTGGGGGGAGTGGTTGGGCCTGGCCAGGAGGGGCTGATATGTGAGGGTATTGGGGTGGGCATAAAAGGGCATCACAAGAAGATACAACTCTCACTTTCATGAATTAAAAATAAAGATGTCCTCCAAAGAGGGGGTGGTAGATGGGTTAAAAAAAACTAAAACAAAAAGTTGTTTGTGTGAAGGCCACTGGATTGACTCACATCACTTAATTCCTACAAACCTGCCATCAAGATGATGGAGGACATCAGTGCATTTTTTTATATTGTTTCTGTTGTATTACTGAGAGTTTGTCCTTCATTATCCAGCACTGCAATCATGCAGAACAGACAGTGAAAACCCATTCACCAATACTCATGTTAAATGGGCATTTTTGAAGACACAAACTCACAGTAAATCATTCCTCTCCCAAACCTGTCTACCTAGATTGGTACCATGCAAATTAAAAATGGAAAAGAAATGAGACCTTTCTCCTAAATGTCAGCTCATCCAGAACTAAACTGAAAGTCTATTTTAGCTTGGCCCTTGTGCACAACTTGAGAAATATGTTTTCTTGCAATGACTTAGATGAGAAGAAGCCTCTCTTGTCTAAACAGAGAAGCAAATACAAAGTAACTGCCAGCAGCCAGTTAACCTGGTTTAGCATAACTGGAAACAGTTCTGTACAAAGACCCCACCCCCACCTATAAGCACTTCTAAACTTTATTAAATTACCTCTTGTTTAATCAATGCAAATGTAGTTACAAACCCCCCTTATTTAGTTTTAAACATTTAGACAGAGCCTCTGCTCACTATTTAAACTAAACAACCTTAACTGTATCCTGGCTGTAGCTTCATATTTAATGCACTAGTACTGATTTTCTTATCTAACTCTCAGCACAAACACAGGTACTTTCCAAAATGCCACTATTCCTTTAACAGAGTCAGTTATAAGGTTGCCACCTGAAAACAGCAAGATCATAAAAATGTCAGATATCGATAAGTGGAGGACCCAAACGCAGGACACACTGTCATGTTAATTGCTAGTGAGAGGCTTTAATGGCAACAGTACAGGATGATGGTGGAAGTGGTGAAGGCAGGAAACAGGCTATAGGGCCAGTCTCTATATGATCTTCCTCAGGTGGTCTCCTATTCAGACACTGGCCAGGACCAGCCTTGCTTAGCCTCAGCTAACAAACAAGTTTGGGTGCAATCAGAACATAGTATCTATAGCCAAACAACAGGTAGACAACCCGACTTTCCTCTCTCCTCTGTCCAGGGCAACAAAATTGTGCATAAACACCAAAACAGTCACAAGAACAAAAATATACTGAGCTCAGGAAACAGTCTCTGCTTGGGCAGCCTGAGGGCAGATGGATATCCGAAAGCCAAAAACAAATTAAAACTCTAAACCAGGTGAATTATGACAGAGCAGAGTGAGGCAGGTGGCAAGTAAACAGGCAAAAACCAGATCTGCAACAGCTAACAAGTCAGAAAGACTGGACAGGACTGCAACTAGGCTAGTGGCCAGGATGACAGAAAACATTCCTCAGGAAGGGAGGAGTCAGCAAGGCGGAAACAGGTCCAGCATTAACAACAGGTAACAGGAGTTAGGATAGAGGGACCATATTGACAGCAGGCAGGGTGGAGCAGATTCAAGGAGAATAACGAGGCGAATCGTAGGCAGGAACTAGGCAGACGGAGAGTCAGCAGGCAGAAATCTGGTCTGGCATCAGCAACAGGTAACAGTCAGAATGCCCCACAGGACTGCAACTAGGAAGGTGGAAATACAGGCAGGTAACAGGTCAGGAAATAGTGGTGCAGGCAAGATACAGGTCAGGTATTAACAACAGACTATCTGGTTCTGAGTAACGTGTGAAGACTGGTTAAATAGACAGAATAACAAGCCACAGGTGTCTCAAATCAGCCACTGAAGCTGAGGAGAGTGAGACTGTGAAAAACAAGAAGTCTCCTACAAAATAAGAACCCAAACAGGGAACATGACGAAGCCAATTGCACCACTCTGTGAACATGTCTGACTGAAAAATGTTTATCAAAGACTGCTAGCTACTAATTGATAGCTACTAGCTGTGCTAATCAATTAAATATTATATAAATACTGTATATACAGCTGTGGTTCAGTGGGTAGAGCAATCATCTCCCAACCAGAGCGTTGGAGGTTCGAATCTTGGTGCTGTCAAAGTGTCCTTGGGCACACTACTAGTTTTAAACAATTAGATGCAGTAAATGTTACTGATAAGCCTCTTAAAAATAAATGTTTGAAATAGTAACAACACACAGCTAGATTCAACAGGTAAATGTATTGGATAAACAATTGAAATATGTAAAATAGATTGCAGGAAGTCCATTCATCCATTATCTTCCACTTTGTCAAAGTTGCGGTGCTGGGGCAGTTGGTTTAGCAACATTTTCTAGCTCATCCTTGAGGACCCTGGGGTGTTCCCAGGCTGGCTGAAATATACAATCCCTCCACCATGTTCTAGGTCCCAGAACACGTCCCTAGAAAACATCTAATCAGATTCTTGAACCACCTCAACTGGCTCCTTTCAATTCAAAGTAGTAGCAACCCTACTCCAAGCTCTCTCCAGATGTCAGAACTCCATACCCTGTCTCTAAGACCAAACCCAGCCAGCTTACAGAGGAAACTCTTTTCAGCCACTTGCATTCACAATCTAATTTTTTCAGTCACTAGCCAAAGCTAGTGACCATAAGTGAGGGTTGGAACATAGACTGACTGGTAAAATGAAAGCTGTGACTTCCAGCTCAGCTTCCTCTTTACAACAGTATTCCGGTACAATGCCCACTTTACTACTGATGCTGCAACAATCCATCTGTCAATATTACCCTCACTTATGAACAAGACCTCAAGATTATTAAGAAAAATTTTAACATGGCCCATTTGATTCCATGTCTCCAACCTCACCTGGGCTGCTCTTCCGGAGGTGTGAACTTTCCCATTTCACACTAATTATATGTTTGGGTTTGTCATGTTTATCTGGTAGCCTCCCCTGCCATCTAATCCAAATAAACAGCAGCTAGTGGTCAGTTGACAGCTCTGCTCTTTATTTCACCTGAAAATCCAATTACGGCTATGGATACAACCACAAAGTCGATCAGCCTAGGGTGTTCTGGTTTTGGTGATTCATAAGTACACTTAATATACTTGCATACTTACCCTTTGTTCGAACATGGTGTTCATTATGGCCAATCCATGATTAGCACAGATGTCCAATAACAAAACACCACTCAGGTTCAGATCAGGCAAGGCCATTCCTAATCTCCTCTAGGTTTATCCATCATTTCCCATTGTTACCCAACAGAACTATAAAGTTCCCAGGAGGTGCCTTTTGTAGGACCACATCCAGAGTATCCAAGAAGGCCAGATACTCTGAACTGCTGTTTGGTGCATTAGTACAGACAACCGAGCAACTTGTAGTTGTGGCAACCCTCTCATTCTCCAGGGTGAAACAGTGCTGAGCTGGGAACTCGTGAGTATTCCCATTCCCGCCCTCTGCCTCTCACCAGGGTCAACTCTGGAAAAGAATCGACCCAAGCCCCCTCTTCAGGAATTTGATTTTAGATCCAGTGCTGTGCATGGAGGTGAGCCCAACTATATCTAGTTGGTATCTCTCCTCCTCCACGATACAAGGGATCAGCATGCCCAGGTCTCTGACTTTGCCTGCCTCCTGGCTTACACTACACCTGTACCCAGTTCCTATTCCTGCAGGTGGTGGGCCTACAGGGTGCAGGCTCCATGTAATGTTTTGGGCTTTTCTTGGCTGGAAGCCTAGGATCAAGGCCCGGCTACCTGATGCTTGCCCATGAGCGCCCTTCCCAGTGCTAACAAATACAATTTAAAATAGTTGCTGCAAGTATAAATAAAAATAAGATGCATGATTTAGATAGTAAGCTATGTCAGTCAACAATAGAAAGTCACTTTTGGCTTTTCCCGTTTAGGGGTCGCCACAGCAAATTGTCACACTAATGACTTGCATGGGTATACGAGGTAAATGTTTACCCATTTTTTGTTCCCAAAGAGGGGGATGTCAGGACATGCCATCATAAAAATTCAGAGCCCCACAATAGGTAACACAATTTTCCAGAACTATCCTACCCTTAACACAAAGTATCCCTGAACCCTATCCTTACCCAGGCAAAGAGCAGATAGGTGGCTTCACACACAGCATCTGCATTTATTTGCAAAGGTTAAGCGGTGGCTGACCCAACTGGCTTGTAATGGGAGTTACCTCTGAGAGCTGGATCCACTCAACTGTCCAGCCACTGACACTTTTCTACAAAGAAGGTCAAGAAAAAAAAAACAGAATACACTACTAACAGCCCCAACAAGTCAATAATTATTATCACCAACACCAATACAAGTTCTGTGTTGGTATAGGAGTGAAGACAAGTCTACAGAGTCATCAGATGGGCACCTTCTCAATAATTGGTGTTTTGTTAGGGTTGGGCCCATGACACTGAGAAGGCTCAACAGTGTGTTCTAGTGTCCCAGAATAACCCCAATCTTTGCATGCACCCAAATACCCAACACAGCCCTTCATCTACTCAGACTAATTCAGGCTAACTGTTACCAAACAGTGACTAGCACTAGCAAACATTTCAGCTGCTGTTCTAGCAACCACACATTTCAGATGCAATGAATAACTAGCCAAATATCTGCTACCTTTTGTTTGCACAAAATCCAACATGTGTTATTCACTCCAGAGAACCAGTCAAACTTCTAATATTTCCTCATGTTAGCTTGCTCATGCTAACACCAACACGTAGACCTCAAGCCTATTTTTAGCCCATTCACACACCTTTCTTCTGCTCCAGAGCCACTTAGCAGACCTTGCTGCACTGTCAGCTAGGTTCCTAATTGCCTGTCTTAGGCTCTTCCCTTTAATATCTAACTCACCTAGCACAGAGACAGCTGACTTGGCTACATATCCCCTACAACCAACCCTCACTGGGCAGACTTTAACTTTCCACCTAGGCTCCTCTGTCTCCATGGCTAATTCTGTGTAAAAGTAAATAGGCAAATATAGCATTAATGAAATAGATAATGGATAAACTGGGAAGTATTTAGGTAAATATGTAGCTAAATAGCTAAAAGTAACAAATAAATGCAGGGCAAGTCTGGTGCAAACAGCTGTGGGTGGCACAATGGAACGGTGGTTAGTGCTGTTACCTCACAGCAAGAAGGTTCCTAGTTCAAGCCCCAGCTGAGCCAAGGGCTTTCTGTGCAGAGTTTGCATGTTCTCCCCTGTGCTTGTGTGGGTTCTTTCCGGGTACTCTGGCTTCCTCCCACAGTCCAAAGACATGCAGGTGGTGGCTCTAAAGTGGTTGTTTGGCTATATGTCCACTCTGTGATACCCTACCTGTTGCCCATTGTCAGCTGGGTTTGGCTCCCACAACCCTCTTTGGGAATAAGTGGTATAGATAATGGATGAACAAATAAATGCTTTAAACATCAAAACCTTTTGTGGATGTAGTATGAGTGCAATCCAATAAAAGTAGAAATGTGGTTCCTATTGAATAATATTTGTACATTTGTATTTGCTTACCTGTATTTATTGTTGATTATTTTCAATAGATTTGACATTCCTCAGTATTTCATTACTGTGTGTGTCTTCAGTGTCACAGCCTCCAGTGCTGATAGCGATGCCAACATCGTACACAGCCTTTTCTCTAGAGGACATCAATCTGACTTGTGAGGCCTCCGGTAACCCAACACCCATGTATGTACAGCAGCTAGTCCTGTGTGTCATATACCCAACGTGTGTGTGTGTGTGTGTGTGTGTGTGTGTGTGTGTGTGTGTGTGTGCTTGCACTATGGAACAAAGTGGATAAATTTAATAAACAGTCAAGATATATGAACGTGTCAAGCTGTTTGTCCACTTCCTGCTGGCTATTCTGTTGGCATGGTGAAAAATGTTCTTCTAACAAAATCACAGCAATAACAAAATCATATCTCATCCTTTCCGTTTCTCATTCTCTTTCTTTCTCTTCCTCTCCTCCTCCATACTCTCATTCCAAATCCAACAAAAGGCAATCAAGCCCACTGGTTCCTGCTAAAGACATAGAGTAAATGTCTAAAAATGACACAAATAAACAGTTGTTTTTTTAAAGGCACAGTTATTTCTTAAAATATCTGGTCACTGCAGTTTATAACAAATATTTCTATTTTCAGCAACAAATTAATCCACATTTTGTGCTCCAGTGTGTATTTGGTGCAGAAGATATTAAAAACACATCAAAGATCCACAGCACTTGGTAACGTCCCTTTTTTACCATGACCACACACTGTAGATTTTTTTGACTCAATCACACACACAGTCCTGCTAACTCCAAATATTTACTAGAGCACCAAATGTGGTTTAATCTACTCCTGAAAATAGTCTCTCACAAAGCATTTATTCCTGTTCAAGAAATGTTTGCTCAAAACTACATTTACAAATGTTTAAAAAGATTACCAAGCCTTTTAATTAAAAACTGTGTTTTTGTGAGGTGTTTTTAAAGATTTAGGTCTTCAGAAGACAAACACATTGTTGGTTTTGGTCTTTTCATGAGATTTGTTGTCAGTAAGAAAAATATAGATCAGTACCAGACTGATCCCATAAGCGGTTCTTTTTTCTCTTAAGTGCCATAAAATCTACAAATTAAAGCAACAATACATAACCTTTTTACATTATTTTGATATTAGACTGATGTCTAATAAGGTGAATGGTGGCTCCCCTATGGCCACTGCGTGCCCGGACTGCCTATTACTGCACTATGTAACTTTGGATCATTATCCCAGAGACCATGAATGATAGCTGCGTTTTGCTCGACAGCACCAGACCCTTCAGTTAACTCAGTATTCTGTGATTCTTACAAGAATTCACACATACAGAGACAAATCCCTTGGCCTTTATTTTATAGTTTTGATATTTTTTAGGTGAGAAAGTAACAGTTTAGACTGTGACTATGTGGTCAGTCTATCCAAGTACTGCCAGTTTAGAATTTGTTACAATGCTTTCAGAGATTGGAATACTTGTCATCTGACCAAGATACAGTGCCTTGCGAAAGTATTCGGCCCCCTTGAACTTTGCGACCTTTTGCCACATTTCAGGCTTCAAACATAAAGATATAAAACTGTAATTTTTTGTGAAGAATCAACAACAAGTGGGACACAATCATGAAGTGGAACGAAATTTATTGGATATTTCAAACGTTTTTAACAAATAAAAAACTGAAAAATTGGCCGTGCAAAATTATTCAGCCCCCTTAAGTTAATACTTTGTAGCGCCACCTTTTGCTGCGATTACAGCTGTAAGTCACTTGGGGTATGTCTCTATCAGTTTTGCACATCAAGAGACTGAAATTTTTGCCCATTCCGCCTTGCAAAACAGCTCGAGCTCAGTGAGGTTGGATAGAGAGCGTTTGTGAACAGCAGTTTTCAGTTCTTCCCACAGATTCTCGATTGGATTCAGGTCTGGACTTTGACTTGGCCATTCTAACACCTGGATATGTTTATTTGTGAACCATTCCAATGTAGATTTTGCTTTATGTTTTGGATCATTGTCTTGTTGGAAGACAAATCTCCGTCCCAGTCTCAGGTCTTTTGCAGACACCATCAGGTTTCCTTCCAGAATGGTCCTGTATTTGGCTCCATCCATCTTCCCATCAATTTTAACCATCTTCCCTGTCCCTGCTGAAGAAAAGCAGGCCCAAACCAGGATGCTGCCACCACCATGTTTGACAGTGGGGATGGTGTGTTCAGGGTGATGAGCTGTGTTGCTTTTACGCCAAACATAACATTTTGCATTGTTGCCAAAAAGTTCGATTTTGGTTTCATCTGACCAGAGCACCTTCTTCCACATGTTTGGTGCGTCTCCCAGGTGGCTTGTGGCAAACTTTAAACGACACTTTTTATGGATATCTTTAAGAAATGGCTTTCTTCTTGCCACTCTTCCATAAAGGCCAGATTTGTGCAGTATACGACTGATTGTTGTCCTATGGACAGAGTCTCCCACCTCAGCTGTAGATCTCTGCAGTTCATCCAGAGTGATCATGGGCCTCTTGGCTGCATCTCTGATCAGTCTTCTCCTTGTATGAGCTGAAAGTTTAGAGGGACGGCCAGGTCTTGGTAGATTTGCAGTGGTCTGATACTCCTTCCATTTCAATATTATCGCTTGCACAGTGCTCCTTGGGATGTTTAAAGCTTGGGAAATCTTTTTGTATCCAAATCCGGCTTTAAACTTCTCCACAACAGTATCTCGGACCTGCCTGGTGTGTTCCTTGTTCTTCATGATGCTCTCGCCCAATTTTTCAGTTTTTTTATTTGTTAAAAAAGTTTGACATATCCAATAAATTTCGTTCCACTTCATGATTGTGTCCCACTTGTTGTTGATTCTTCACAAAAAATTACAGTTTTATATCTTTATGTTTGAAGCCTGAAATGTGGCAAAAGGTCGCAAAGTTCAAGGGGGCCGAATACTTTCGCAAGGCACTGTAGCTCTATTAGCAGCCAGCTGCATCTTGTTCAGACCACAGTAGTCTGTTGGCTGTTCCAGCTGCACATTATAGCTACAGTATGTTTCCACTTTGTTTTTGGAGCCGTGAGGACCCGCTAGTAGACCAAGCTAACTCTCCTTAGCAGGCAGCTATTTCTCGTTTAGAGCAGAGCCAGCTGGCAAGAGCTACAAATAACCTTGTCAGGGTTACTAATTAGTAATGGCTACTTTCCTGACATTATCTGCTAACACAAAAACAACAACACCACATCATAGTGTACATTTCTGCTAATGTTATTTATGAAATACTTCAACGTAAGCTGTCAGCATGTTGCTGTTATCTTCTGTCATGTAGATTTGTAGTTTTTTTAGATGTAAAAAGTCGTGCTCTTAATTGATTAAAACATTTAATCTCACAATTGTCCATAGTTTATTCATGATTAAATGCAAATTAATCACTTTTTAAAAATCTTTTCTAAACAGTTTTGGAAAATAACTCAGTACATTTACTCAAGTACAATTTTGAGGTATGAGTTTTTTTATTTTCTGTTGCTTCATACTTTACTACAAATATTTGACTTTTTACCCCACTAAATTTATCTTTAATTTTAGTTACTAGTTACTTTTCAGAACTAGATGAATAAAAAAGATACACTATAATTATAAGACCTCACTGATAAATTTACAAGCTACCAAGCAGTAATTCAAATTAAATGCATATAAGTCAGTTAAAACTAGCTCCCCCTTTACCAGCTGCAAAATTAAATGTGATGAGCACAGTAATGCATAAGTAATACAATAATATAATATAATATACAGGAAGGAGAAATGTGTCATTCTGCATAATGAGTACTTTTACTTTTAGTACTTTAAGTATGTTTCGATACTAATACTTTTGTACTTGAAATACAGTGTTTTTATACTGTTGTATTGCTATTTTTTCTTTAGTAAAGGATCTGAGTACTTTTTCCACCACTGGTTCTAAATGTACCTTAAAGGGGCCCCAGGGTAACTGTGATTCCTGGGAGAAGTCCAGTAGTCTCCAGTGAGCATAATCATGTTTGTTTGTCCCAAAACCGCCAAGTTAAAGTATGTATTGTTGCTTTAATTTCTTTGTTTCTTGAAATGAAAACTAATGTACTCTCCCTCCTTTTAAAAAGAACTTAAATTTAGGTCATCACTGTCTTTACATCGCTTTTCTCTAGTTTCCACTGGCAGAAGGATGGTCAGAGGTTTGGACCCGAGCGTAAAGGATCTGGGACACTGCGAGCAGAAAAACACGAGTCCATTAACTCATATGAAGGCAACTTCCGTTGTAATGCTTCCAACACCCTGGGCACCGCCATGACACAAATCATAAAAGTCATCGTGGAGCGTGAGTCATAGATAAATACACAAACACAAACAAAAATGACACCCACAAATACACACAAAGCACTGTATGTCCAACATGGTGTTCAGACATGCTGAACCACACAACCCCCCCCCCCCCCCCCCCGACACACACACACACACACACACACACACACAGAAACACACACACACTTCATTGACTCAGTGAGGTTGACTGGGGCCACCTATTCTGCTCACTCATCCCTTCTCTTGTTGCTGTGGCAACCATTTCCTGGAGACAAAGCCATGACATCACTTAGTCAAAAGGGTGCACAGGATTAACAAGAATGAGGAATTGCTGGGAGGTCAGTGTTTTACTTCCAATAAACACACACTGGTTAGAGCAAAGAACTGATAGCAAAAGGAAGGGACAGTACTATCAGTGAAATGAACTGGACATTGTTGCTCAGGATATCACCTCTCAGATAACGTACTGTATATCTGAATCAGCTTTATTGGCCAGGTGTGTTGGACACACAAGGAATTTGACTCTGGTACAGTGGCACTCAATGTGTACATACATGTCAACAAGCAAGGGAATGTGCATTAGGAAAGGAGACCTGTACATATACAGTATACTATACTATATACCACTATACTGTATATATACACACACACACACACACACACACACACACACACACACACACACACAAATGTACGTATATACATACATATATATATATATGATAATGTGGAAAACAACCCTAGAGGCCAACTTCAAACCAATTGCACAAGTCAACATCAAGTGCGGTATCTACCAAGGAGATGCTCTGTCCCCACTGCTGTTCTGCATAGGCCTGAACCCCCTCAGCCAGATCATCACCAGAGTGTTTACGGATGCCGACTATGGAATGGAGCAACCATCAGCCACCTCCTCTACATGGATGACATCAAGCTGTATGCCAGGAGTGAATGAAACATCGACTCACTGATCCACACCACTAGGATCTACAGCCAGGACATCGGAATGTCATTCGGACTGGATAAGTGTGGTCGAATGGTAACAAGGAGAGGGAAGGTAGTCAGAACTGAGGGGATTATACTACCAGAAGGCAACAAAGCAGATGTTGAGGGCAGCTACAAGTACCTTGGGATCCCGCAGGAAAATGGGAACCATGAAGAAGCCACAAGGAAAGCAGCAACCACCAAGTACCTGCAGAGTATGACACGTCCTGAGAGGTTAGCTGAATGGAAAGGACAAAGTCCGCGCAATTAACACCTACGCCCTGCTGGTCATCAGGTACCCCGCTGGAATAATAAACTGGCCGAAGGAGGAGACAGAGGCCACTGACATCAAAACAAGGAAGCACCTTACAATGCACAGTAGGTTTCACCTCAAGTCCAACATCCTGAGACTGTACACTAAGCGGAAGGAAGGAGGCCAAGGATTAGTGAGCGTCAGAGCCACTATCCAGGATGAAACAACAAAGATCCATGAATACATCAGGAAGATGGCCCCGAGTGATGCCGTGCTTAGTGAATACCTCAGGCAGCAGAAACCAGAGGAACAAGGGAAGGAAGAGCAGGAACCCTCATGGAAGGGCAAACCTCTGCACGGTATGTACCACTGTCAAATAGTAGAAGTGGCTGATATCGAAAAATCCTACCAGTGGCTGGACAAAGCTGGACTGAAAGACAGCACAGAGGCACTAATCCTGGCAGCACAAGAACAAGCTCTAAGTACAAGATCAATAGAGACAGGGGTCTACCATACCAGACAGGACCCCAGGTGCAGGCTGTGCAAAGATGCCCCTGAGACAATCTAGCACATAACAGCAGGGTGCAAGATGCTAGCAGGCAGGGCAAACATGGAACGCCATAACCAAGTGGCTGGCATAGTGTACAGAAACATCTGTGCCAATGAAACTGCTTGAGTTTTACTGTGAACCAGGGCTTGTTGTTGTTGTATGTACAGAAGGACTTGGTGGGCACACACATATCCTCACAAAAGCTGATGTAAGATGTCACAGTGTCATTGAGTTCATCCAGGTCTGTAGCTGCAGCCTCAAATATTCACCCTGTGTCTATAGTAAGGGTTGCTGGGGCCTGAAAGGACTGTGGCTCCTCTGACAAGGTAGTGCCTGCATAGAGCCTGAGAGGAAGCACTACTGTACTTGTCAGCACTATTTCGTGCTTAGGGCTAAAAGAGAACCTTCCTCTTCTCATGAAAAATTATTTAATCTATCCTTTATTTACTCTTTTTAGTAAAAGTGTCAAACATACAAAAGCATTGTGTGATAATCTGTCATTTTTTGAGCTTTAGGTCATGTCTAAGATGATAATTCATCGTTGTAAATTTGTAGATTATTCAGAAAATAACAAAAAGCATGCCGTGGTCTCTTTAACAACAAGAACACACATCTTACTTTAGTTCAGTCTGGAAAATTGAGCAGTGAACACCAGAGTCCACAACTAAGGCCAAAACATTCAAACTATTCAAATCCAATGGAGCTGATGAGGAGCATGATCAAGAGTCTAAAACTATGGTTGACACAAAAGAACCAGTTCGAGCCACACCATCAGGTGGAGTAAAAAGTTCAAACACAGGTAAATCCAAACAAACAGGTGACCCCGGGAAACAGGATAAAGTAGGCATTAAGGTTGCTGAAGACTACAGAGACTAGGACAAGCACAACAGACAAACTAGCAACGATCAAAGCCAGACAGGCTACTATATACTAAAGGGAAACTAATCATGTGAAGTGGATACACCTGTGGTGCGTGTGTGTGTGGCCTCATGTTGTGGGGACAAGAATTTGTTTACACAGTCATACTCAGGAGTCTTGGCATGTTTTTGGGGATAAAAAGCAAGCCCCCAAAACATAAATCATTACATTTTAAATTGATGACTTGGTTTAAGGCTAATCTGAGGTTAGGTTTACATTAAGGTTTACAGTAGGTCGCCAGGAATTGAATGTAATGTCCCATGAAGTGTGTATGTGTGAGTAACTAAGTGAGTGAGTGGCAGAGCAGGAGGACAAACTGGGGGACAACTAGAGACTGGAATGAAATAGTTTCTATAAATGTGTAGAGGAACAGCTCAGGAAAAACATGGGGTGAAGACAGACCAAGACTAGGTTTGTGACTTATCCATTTTAGATGGTGTAATGGAAAAATGACCTTGTGTAACATGAAAGGATTTGCTGGTAATGACATCCCCACAGAGATTTCTCACTCACTCTACAGTTCTGCAATGTGTTTTAGTGTCTTTCAGCTAACTAGTTTGATTTTATGGCCCACAGCTTTTCTATTTTGACTCACTCTCTTCAACCTTGTTTCCAGCAGCAGCAGGCAGCTGTTTCTAGCACAAATGCTCTAATAATCCATGTCTGTTCCCTACCTGCTCAGCGGCAAACAGCAGACAAAGTTTGTGACTAGCTGGTGAATTTTGTGAGCATTTAACAGCTAAACACATACTGTTTTTCCCTCAGGTGTTGGTGGACACTAAAACTGAGCTAGAAACGAATGATTATTGGAGTTGCATTCAGCAGGTGGACACAAAGACTGCTCTAATTGAATGACAGTGTTTCACTGTGTTTGCTGGCTTTATGACTAAGCAACTGTAGCCTAATTTGCTATATCAAAAAATCTGTTAATCCAGGTTTAAGGCAAAGTAACCTTAGGATGATGAGATACAGAACAATCACATAATAATCTAGAATAAGTTTTGTTTTCTACAGGCATTTCTTTACCTATGATTCAGAATAATCTTGACTTGGTTTGTATGTTTTCACTTCATACACGTTGTACATGTTTATTATTATCATATCTTTTGTTAAGTGTATAGTATGAACCCAACCTCTGTGTACAGACAGGAAGCTTGATAGTACCATCCTCTGCTGAAATAAAAAACCGAAGAAAGAAAGGAGCAATGACTCACTTCATGCTTACAACATCTTACTGCATCATCTACTGCTTCCTGAACAAAACCATTACAGATTTTCTGTAAATGCAGCAAATGCAATTAGTTAGTTCACAGCCAACGATAATGCTACCTTCATTTTTTCTTTACTCAAATCAACAGGGACTATGAGACGGAATAAAAGCTGTATGAAGAACATAAAGTCATTAACTAATAATTTGTTGCTTTGCATTTTAGCTCGACCAGTTCCGAAAGAACAAAAAATACATAAGATAGCAGCGTATGAGGGAGACAGTATCATCCTGCCCTGCAACCCTCCAGAAAGCTCAACTCCTCCACACATCTACTGGATGGACAAAAGTGAGTTTGTTTTTCATTTGGCTTCAAGTCTTCTGTCCAATTTTTCATCTGCTAGTTTATTTGATAGTTCTGTAGGATTTGCTTGCATCATTTGAGCTGAGAGGACTGTGGGACTGTGTTGCTTCATTATGGTGCATTGCAGAGCATTTCCACTCATACTATTGAATGCATCACTGTCAGATAATGTTTCTGAATTCTTTATGTTTCTTTCCTTGTCCTCTATTACTATTTCTCTCTGTGCACTTCAAGAAACACTTCAAAGTCATTATTTCAGTGCACTACAGCGTTACAGCGGCTTCAAGCCACTTAAAAATAAAAACAATAACTGATTTTGCACAACAAATGCACACTACATATTGCATATGTGACAACTAGAGACCATAGAAAAGACTGAGAAGCAGGGATGAGATATGACGCTGGTAACAGCTCAAAATCTTTCTTTTAATTCAAGGGCATGAGGTCCAGCACAAGCATGCATTCAGTGCAGTGATGGTAAACACAAGGATCAGTCAAAGGCATAAACTCAGGCAGAGTCAAGGTCAGAATAACTGAAGGCGAGTAGCAGAGAGGGAGCAGGAAGAGGCAGGAGTCAAAAACTAGCTGGGTCATACATGAGAGAAGATTGCGTAACACAAGGGATGGCTGGATTGTTTGACTACTGAGAGTACTAGGACAAATTGGCAAACAGGAAGATGTACTTGGAGTATACACTGTACACCTGTACAATTGTATGCACTTCAGTTCAACACTTCCACCTTAACATCAGAATTTATGAAGCTCAGAATGGTTCAGTTTTAGGTGAAATTGCCATAAATGTGTAAATACAATTATATGTTTATTATTGAGGTCATAGTTAAAGGTGGTGTTGTACTACATTATATTCAGAGGTGTCTCTATATTTTTGTCCTCCACGGCTACATACATGAGAGGGTCAAAATATTAGGAACACCTCTGAATATAATGTAGTCCAGTACAACATTTTGAGCTTTATAAGCACAGATCTTATAAGATGTAAGCCAGATGTGTTTCACTGAATTGCACAAAATTGTACAGGTGTACCTAATAAAGTGGCAGGTGAGAGTATACACACACAAATCTGAGAGAGTAATCACCTAGTGAGACACAGGTGGATAAGAGCTGATGGCATCCAAACCAAAGGTGGAGATAAATTAACAGTAAAACACACACACACAAAATCTGAACACAATAAAACTAAGTGACTCCACAGAATCCATGGTAGTTTTCACAGCATGAAATAACTAATTACAACAACCTTCTCAATTTCTTTTTCTTTCCTGCTTTAACTTTCCTCTGTCTTGTTTATTTCAGGGCTGGTGCACATTAAACAGAGTGAGAGAGTGATGGTTGGCCTGGATGGGAAGTTGTACTTTTCTAATCTTCTAAAGAGTGACAGCAGAGATGACTACATGTGCTTTGCCCAATATGCAGCAGCCAGCATGATTCTCTCTGCGACCACGGTCAGCCTCAATGTCACGCCCAGTGAGTATACACACAAACTGCAAATCCGTAAACATACATAAAGGTGTTGGGTTTATTTAAGACATTCATGGTGGTGGTAGAGCACTGTGTTAATGCCCCAGTACAAATTTTCCCAGTTGGTTTGAGAGCTGGAGCTGGAGGATATCATTTGCTTCAGGGCATACTGTACACCATTAATTTTGTTGTTTACTTCCATTCAAAGTTAGGGGACATTTTTAAAATTTGTATTGGTCAAGGGTTAGATAAAGGGTAGGTTTTACTGTAATCCTAACCCTAACACTGGATACTACATTTCAAATAGTTAAAGTCATTTGCATTTTTCATTTGGCCCCACTCCACCTGTTCTAAATGCCCAGTCCTGTCAGTCCTGCTACTGAATTAGAATGTGTTAGACTGAGAGGTCTTTCTGTTATTTTGTCCACGGTGACAGTCCACGGTGACACTATGCTAAATAAAAACACCTCTCTGGATAATGCTGTACAGTTCAACAGCAACACAAACTATTAGCCTCCAAAATGACCGTACAGTTGACTCAGTGCTTCTCTGAAACAACCACGACTGTGAGTACATTTTGCAAGGCAAATTTTGGTTTGAAAGTACCATTAGGGGTTGTTCACTTTTCGTGTCTTTTGTGTGCTCAAATTCGTTATTTTAAATGGAGACGCGTGACAAGCGTGCTCATAATAAAGAGTGGTGCCCCAACCTTTGATGCATGTCAGCATAGTAGCAAGACAAAATTATTTAAACTTTTAAGAATGCAACAAGTGCAATGCGGTTCATGTGACAAGAACCAACCAATCAGTTCCACCCTTGCATTTTAAGACTCGATAAGTAAGTGAACAGATGCATTTTTATGAATACATTGTTTTTGCTGTTTTGTTGTTACTACTAAGCACGGGTTCCTGCATAACTGTGTTTAGAAATGTGATATATAGTTATTTTAATTATTAACAACACTGTTTTCAGCTTTGTGACAACAGTTGTCAGATACTCCAGTGGGCGTTTAAATAGTTTATTTAGCTTAAGATTAGGAGAATTATCTCAGCCCATGAACATGCACTTAATTCTTCAGGTTTACTAAAATTAAACGTGTGGTTTTCACGGAATAGTACACATTTATAATTTTGCACATTTCAGTAACAGGGAAGAAAAGTCACTTAAATAAGTGATATTTAAAAAAGGAATCCATTACAGTTTAGTTTGTATTAATGTTAAGATGGTCTCTCTCTCTCTCTCCCTCTCTCAGGTAATGGTGTTCATGGTAGAAAACCCCACCTCCTCCATCCCACTGGCTCCCACACTCCAGTGCTGGCTCTTAGGGGTCATACTGTCACCCTTGAATGTATCCCCACAGGCCTGTAAGGATTTCAGTGTGTGATGCCATTTGTGTGTGTATATACATATACTGTATACTGTATATACTGTTACACCTATGCACAAACATCTCCTGAAAATGTACAATAGCTACATTGGTCTACAGTGTAAAATTAATTAATGTCACAATAATGGTTGTAAAATTGTGACATGCCAATATTTTTTGTATTGTAGTCCAGTGTCCTGCTTCATGCTCTTCTTCTTGGTATTTTATGGTGCATTACTGCCACCAACTGGACTGGAGTGTTTATCAAGAAGCTAACATTTAGTGTATGTTGAAGTGAAGCAGTTTTTAACTATAGAAAGTTAAAAACAGGTGGTGGTTGGGGCAGATGAATGGGTGCAACAAACACCTTGCTCTTGCACAGACAACCGGAGATTGTGTCCCATGTCTGACACTGTGCAACGTTTTACTTTTAATTTGAGTGTTTTAACCAAACTCTGGGAATTTCCTTAACCATAACCATGTAGTTTCTATGCCTAAACGTAACCTTTAGATTTTGCTGCCAGAAAGACATTGCCTTGTCACAATTTTCAATCCAGAAAATGTTGCAATGTTACAATTTTGGAGGTGTAATTGTGAGACTAGTACATTTTGCATTTTGCACCAACGTAGCTATTATACATTTTGTGTGAGACTGTTTGATCAAAGTCATTATGATGGGAAATAACACTTCAGAAGTCTTCACCTATATGTACAGTACCAGTCAAATGTTTGGACACACCTTTACATAATTTTTTTCCTATTTTTTTTCTAATTTTTTGATTATTACTGAAGACATTTGGTTTTCAGTTAACAGGTGTGCCTTGTCAAAAGTTGAACTGTCTGAAGTCTGAACTTTCAGATGACCCCAATGGCATTTGTCAGCCTCTCATGCTGAGCCTCTGTATATGCTGCAAAGCTGTACCAAGCTGCACCTGAGCCAGTGCAATCTTGTTTCTAAAGCACAATAAAATACACTGTATATCTTGATCACATGGGTGTGAGGCAAACTGCCAATGTAATAGAAGCAATGCATATCTTGCGGTATCAGTGTGGTGTTACGAGGATGAGCTTGCAACATGGAGCTGTTGGTGGATTATGAATAAAAAGCAAATGCTGAATGTAAGTATTTTCCATCACATTGATGTTATGACAGCACGGTTTCATGGTATTAGTGCCAACCCAGTCACTGTGATGGTGTGACATTTCAGCCAATCACATGTCTTGATGAGTCAGCTCCGCTGAAGGCAGAGCTCAGCCCCCCTCGGCCAACATAATTACCCCCGCTATTAGAACTAAATGAGAATGAGGCCAACGCAACCCTGCCCAGATCTACATGATAAAAACAGGCTGACCCACGCTAATGGAAAAAGACTACAAGTTGGATTACACATACTGAAACCATCAGTATCAACAATGTAACAACACTAATCTGCATTTGTTGCTGCAGCCTTTTTCAGTATGACAACATTTCTCAGAATAGTGATGATTCAGCATACTGTATATGTTCTGGTGGATTCAGATGCTGCAGGGATTTAATGAACTGAAGGAGAAGCTCATTTATACAATATAAAACAGCTGTAGGGATGAGTAGGTTCGTCAGGGAAGAGAATTCACAGGAGCTCACTGAGTGGGGAAGTCCAGGGAGAGGAATTGAGTGTTGCAGTCTGAGGCAGCAAGCTCTGGCAGCAGAGAGGACAGGAGATGATGAGTACAGCTGGTAGTGGCTTATGCTGACTGACCTGAGAGCAGAGGGGGAAGATGTCAGCCAGGAGAGATGAAGCAAGTGTTGCTGGAGAGCTTGGAGGGAGACGAACAGGGGTGGCGTGGCTAGGAGGCTGGAGAGACGTGAAGAGTTGCAGGGGCAGAAAGCAGTAGTAGTTTCAGGAGGGATAACAGGGAGAGCCAAAGTGTCATGGAAGTAATCCTCAACATACTGGCACTGGCGGAGCATCTGCCAGAGTCTTAAATAGGATGTTGATGATGAATCAACTAATCTCAGCTGTGCAACTCAGCCCTTCTCATAGGTTGGTGCTGCCCAACGATGGTGGCCCACCAGATGGTGATTTTGTTCCGCTGTACATGCAAGTGCAGCCTTGGTTTCTGCCCAGATGTGTTGACAGCGGCAGATGTGAGACTGGATGGAGGGTACAGCGATGTCTGTTTCTTCATCGGGTAGGAGTGGTGGCTGGTAGCCCAAGGATGCTTCAAATGGTGTAACGCCTGAAGCGGTGCTGGTGAGAGAATTGTATGAGTATTCAACCCAAGACAACAGTATGCTCCATGAATCAGGTTCATTACCTATGATGCAGTGAAGGATGTTTTTGAGATCCTGGTTCAGTCTCTCTACCTGTTCGTTTGTTTGTGGATGGAAACCTGAGGTGAGACTGGACTTGGCCCCGATGACAGAACAAAAGGAGGACCACACTTGTGAGATACACTGAGGACCTTGGTCTGAGACAATGTCTGCAAGGATTTTTGAAGTCGAAACACGTGTTGAACCAGGAGGTTAGCCGTCTCATGGGCTGATGGCAACTGAGGTAGGGTGATGAAATGGGCTGTTTTGGAGAAACGGTCGATGATGGTTAGTATAGCTGTGTTGCCTTGGGATGGAGGAAGACTAGTTACAAAGTCTACTGTGATGTGAGACAAAGGCCAACTGGGTATGGGTAGTGGGCGTAGGACACCTGCAGGGTATTGATGGGAAGATTTAGATTGGGCACAGATATGACATGCTTGCGCAAACTCACTTGTATCTTTGTCGAATGTGGGCCACCAGAAGTGCCGGTTTAGGAGCAAAATAGTTTGATGGCATCCTGGGTGGCAGGCCAATCGGGAGGAGTGGGCCCATTGTAAGACTTGGTCTCTCATAGGGGTCTGAGACAAAGAGTCTGTCTGGCAGGGCTTCCTCTGGGGCCGGTTGTTGTTGAAGGGCCTCCCGTACGGTCCCCTCTCTGTCCCAGGACACTGCAGCTATTACACAGGAGGGGGGTAATATGGTATTTGGAGTCTCCTCCATGATCGGTGGACTGAACTGCCAGGATACGGCATCAGGTTTCTTGTTTTGGGAGCCTGGGCGATAAGTGAGGGTGAACCTGAATTGGCCAAAAAACATAGCCCAGCATGAGTGCTGTGGGTTGAGGTGTTTGGCGGACTGAAGATAGGAAAGATTTTTATGGTCTGTCCAGACCAAGAAAGGTTTTCTTGGTCTGGACAGACCCTCTAGCAGATGTCGCCACTCTTCAAGTGCTATTTTACCACTAGGAGTTCCTTGTTACCCACACCATAATTCCTTTCAGCTTGTGTAAGCCATCGGGAGAAGTAGGCACATGGGTGGAATATGTGGTCCTTTTCGGCTCGCTGAGAGAGAACAGCCCCTACCCTGGTGTCTGAGGCATCAACTTCCACAATGAATTGCCTGGAGGGGTCTGGTTGAATCAACACAGGGTCTGTGGTAAACTGGTGTTTTAAGTCCCAGAAAGCCTACTCCGCCTCCTTGGTCCAAACAAACTTCATCTTGGTGGATGTTAATCGGGTAAGTGGGGCTGCTACAGAACTGTAGCCCCATATGAAGTGCCGATAGAAGTTCACAAAACCAAGGAGGCATTGCAGGTCCCTCTAGTTACCAAGTGTTGGCCACTCAGTGACTACTCTGACCTTTGCAGGGTCAGCTCAGATCTGGCTGCTCTCTATGACGAAACCCAGAAAGGTAACCATCTTTGAATGGAAGTCACACTTTTTTGTTATGTCTGTTCGGACATGGAAGTGAACGAGCAAAAGGATAGGCGGACCCAGGTAGCTGACTTCAGTGCAAGCAGTGCTATTTTATTTACAGTGTAGTGACAAAACAAGAAAACAGGCAGGCCTAGATGATGAGAGTAACCGGGTGTCGATCTGCAGCAGAGAAAACAGTCTGTGGTGAGATGGATGGGGGTAGGCTGGGCTGTGGACGCTGGGGTCACTCCTGCGCTGGTCGATGTGGACATGGTGTTAACTGAGGAGAAAAAAAGGCAGGAATTTGTACAGAATGTTACTGGTGACTGTGCATCGACCTGAATGGTGAGACTGGAATGGAAGAGAATCCAAGGTCCGGAGGAGTAGTCCGAGGAGGAAGATAACAGGAGGAGTGTGGCAACGGGGAGTCCTGCAATAGAACTGGCAGGAGCAGAGAGAAACAAACAGTCGAACACAAACAACGGTGGTAAGAGCCTGGGAACGAGATTGAACTGGCAAGTGAGTGATAGGTGAGCGGGGTATATATAGGAGTAGAACTAATAAGATGCAGCTGGTGACAATAAGGGGATGTGGAGCAGGTGTACCAGATGGTGTAATCAGGGCTGAAAAAGAGAAACAGAGTGAGGGAGGTGAGATAGGCAGGTGCAGCGGGGCAAACCTGACACTTTTCAAACTTCACACATAATCGATTCCCTAGGAGCCATAGGAGGACTTATCTGATGTGATTCTAGTGTTCTGCAAGGGAGGAGGAGTAGATGAGAATATTGTCCAGATAGACAAACACAAACCAGCCCAGGAAGTCTCTGAGGACATCGTTGATTAAGGCTTGGAACACTGTGGGGGTGTTAGTGAGGCCAAAGGGCATGACAAGGTATTCAAAGTGCCCGTGGGGTGTTTTGAATGCAGTCTTCGACTCATTACCATCCCGAATCCTCACTAGGTGATAAGCGTTTCTCAGGTCAAGCTTTGTGAAGATCCCTGGAGAGACTCAAAAGTGGAGTGAAGAAGAGGAAGTGGATATTTATTTTTAATGGTAATGTTATGGAGACCCCTGTAATCAAAGCAGGGACAGAGGCCACCATCCTTCTTCCCCACAAAGAAAAACCCCACCCCCAATGGTGGAGACGATGGATGTATAATACCTGCTTTCAGTGATGTTTGAAAGTAGTCCTCCATTGCTTGTCTCTCAGGTTTTGAGATGTTAAACAGCCTGCTGGTTGGCAAGGTGGCACCAGGGAGAAGATCAATCGCGCAGTCGTATGGTCAGTGTGAAGGTAGCAATATAGCTTGGTCCTTGTTGAACGCATCACTGAGATCATGGTAAATGGTGGGGACCTTGGATAGGTCGGGGTTCTCTTGTGTATTGCCTGTGCAGGAAGAAGTGAGGGAAGGCTGGACCACTTGAAGACATGATGACAAACAGGAAGGACTTCACCTGGTGATAGTTCTGGTTTGCCAATCAATCTGAGGGTTCTGGGTTGTTAGCCAGGAGAGCCCCGGGACGAGGGGTGTCTGAGGGAATGTTAGAATCTTAAACTGTGCAGTCTCGTGGTGATTTCCAGCTATGGTCAATTTAACAGGAGGAGTCTGGTGGGTAATGATAGCTAGCTGGTGAACGTCTATGGCATGAGTTTCAAGACTGTGGTCTCCCTTGTTCTGGTGTTAAATTCAATTTTTTTTTTACTAAAGTATGGTCAATAAGAGTATCCCCCTGCATCAGAGTCCATGAGGGCTGAGAGGGAAATGCGTGAGGGGTATGTGGGGAATGTGTGGCCAGAAACCTCCAGGGTGACTGGGATCTCTAGGCTAGTTGAACTTGTGGTGGTTGTCTTGGAGTGGCCTGCTAGTGCCCCCACTCTCACAGGTAGACCTCGTCTTTTGGATGTATCGGGCAACTACGGATCTGGTGTGACTGGTTCCCCCAGTACAGGTAAGCCCCGGTTTTGATGCGTCAAGCACACTCTTGGGGGGAGAGACGCTGAACTGCATCGGTTATTGTTCTGATGATGAAGCCCCCCCAGAATCCTTTTGAGGATATGAACGGGTTTTGAGATGGACTGGGCTGCTTGATTTTATACTGAGAGGGTTTGGTGTGTGGCGTTCTCTGCTCTTTTTCTCCGACTCTCTCGTATTCTATTATCAATCCTGGTAGCCAGGTCTGCTAGTGAATTGAAATCCGGGGGTTTGTCTCTTGTTGCTAATTCATCTTTGATGTACTCCTGCAACATATGCCAAAAAGTGCCATGCAGGGCCTAATCATTCCACCCAGCTTCTGTAGCCATCACCCTAAACTCAATAGTGTACTGCACGACCCCTAACGTATTGACATGAGCTGTCTGGTTGCGCTGCCCTGATGATCGGTATGATCGAAAGTGGTTTGTAAGTCATGAAAAAACTCATCAATGGTAGCCCCGATGAATCTCCCCTGGGAGTCAGCTGCTTCAGCCCAAGTCAATACTCTCTCTCGGAGTCTGTTTATAACAAAGTTGATTTTAGTATGATCAGAGTGGAAGGCACAGGGCTGTTTGTCGAACACATGGCGACATTGTAACATAAAGCCCTGACACCTTTCCACTTCTCCATGAAAAGGGTTCGGGGTCTGGCATGGGGGGTTCTCAGGTCGGGCTAGTGTGCCGAACGTGAGATGAGTGTTGAACGAATGTAGGGGGAGGCATCATGGCTGCAGTGAGCTGAGAGAGTGTTAGACAGCTGAGTTACCTGCTGGGTGAGGTTCATAATGATCTCCATTTGCTGGTGGAGGGCCTGTCTGAGGTGGTCGATTTGGGCACCATATCTTGCAAAGGAGGATGGGTTGGTGCGGTTGTCAGAACCGGAGCCTGCAGAGTCCATTGTGGCCAGTACATTTTGTTATGATCAAGCCATAGTCTCAGCTGTGTAACTCAGCACAGCTGTGTGCCACACCCAGGACAGAGAGCCTGCAGAGAGGAGAGAGGGAGAGAGAAAGAACAAGGAGGAGAGGCAGGTGGCACAAAGCAAACCTGACAGATACTTTAAAGATCAAGCAAATTTATTTATAGATGAGTGCAGACTCGTTGACAGATGTGTATACTTTCTGACAGTGAGATCGTGTTAAACTTAGTCTATTTAAAATTTTAACATTATTACACTAGTGTTGTGCATTTGCAAGTACTGTATGCAAAAGTTCTAAACAGTGTAATAGGGAGTACACGTGGCACAAGTGCCATTTACAGTTATGTCCATCACCATTAGTCTCTGCATGTTAAGGTATGGTGTAATCTCAGAAGCCAGGTCACATCTCCCTTTTGAATATTCATTGTTGATTTTGGAAATAGTAGTTTGATATTACAGTTTTTTTAGTAGCCCTGGCTACTTCTTGAAACATCACTATCATTCTCTATCATTCTGTCTTAATATGCATTTGTCAGATCTGTTTATACAAACAGCACAACACACTAGTTCTTCAGCAGAAGAATATCCCTCACCCAAAACCTTTAGCTCATGGTTCAACACTAAATCCTTAAGTCACTGAATAAGTAAACCCCATAAAAGGTGTCACAATGTTTAGCTGTTTTGTCAGTATGGCAATGGAGCACTTCCATTTGAAGTAAAGTAATGATTCAAAAAAGTACTGTCTAAGACAGATATGCAACAGATATATATGGCATAGCAAGACAAAATCACAGACTACAAAATGAAAGTGCTACTGTACATCAAGGAATTGAGTCACAGAGCCTGATGTGGCTCCTGTCAGTCTGGCCACAGATTTTCATCTACCCCACACCTGATATTCCCCCTGACAATACAGCAGGAGAAGAATCATCTGGAGTGTTGTATGCATCCCCTGCAGGCTTCTGCTGTGATGTCATCACATGCAGCATTCATGACATCAGGCAGTGCCATTTGATCTGTAATAGTCTAGGATTATAGATCATCCATGCAAATTTTTTTTCAGTTGGATTTAGTAATGGACATTATGGTGGTAGAAACTTTCTTAACATCCTTAGCTGATGTGGAACACTCCCCAGAAGTGAAGTTTAAGTTTCACCTGGCTGCCAGTTTAAGAATTTAGCTAAATCTACAGTGTATACAGTATACACGGTTTTGGAAAATGTTCACAAATGATCTGATAATTCTACTGTCTCTAGGAGGTTTGTCTCCATGGCCTGTCATTGTGTCATATTGTCATTTAATTGTTCCTTATTGATGAACATCATTAGCAGTACATCATTAACATGATCATCTATTTAGTTCTATTGCCACTTCTCATTGTGATCTTTCGGTTTCTGTCTTTCTGTTCTCTTTGTTTTTCTTTTCAATATTTTGTCTGCCTCTGCAGACCAACTCCAAAGGTGGAATGGAAAAAGAAAGATGGCAGGCTGGACGAAACAACTGGGGATTTGGATATTTATAAGCACTGGCTTCGCTTTGACAGCATCTCCGAGAATGATGACGGAGAGTATGAGTGTAGGGCTTCGAACAGCCATGGGTTTGTCACCCACTCCTTTACTGTCACTGTGGAAGGTATGTTGCAGAGCACACAGTGGCATACATTACACAACAGGACACACCACTGAATGTTATCAGGTATCTGCTGTGTTAGTTTTGAAACTTTCTGTGCTTGATGGCAGAGAACACAAAGAGGATGCAGTTCTTTCAAAGGGTCTTTTATTGGCAGATAAGCAGTTAACTAACCTTATTTGAATATGGCAAAATTAAAGCCAGTAAACATTTGACTGCAAAGAATATCTCATCACAAGAAACAACAAATGTTAAGAAAGATATAATCTTTTTGCAAACAGCGATTTGAATGGAATTCTCCAGTAACTGAGTGTTACAGTTTTGATAAGTTGGAGGATTCACAAGAGACAATATTTAAAAATGGTCAAAATTAAGGCCAAGATTTCTTGACTTTCTGTCTCCAAAACACTGTGTCCTGCAATTCCTCTAATGCAACTCAGTAACATTTAATTAAACTTTTCCCAAATGCCAATGTCTTTCAAACTACATTCCCCAAGTTTGTAACACAGGGTAGAATTTTTATTGATCCCACACAGGCTTTTTATTACAGATTTATAGGCAATTCTCAATGACAGCAGTAAGTTGCAGTTGTATTTTGATTGTAGCGGCTCCCTACTGGGTAAAGGAGCCTCAGAGCTTGATGTATGCTCCGGGAGAAACTGTGCGATTGGACTGTCAGGCTGAAGGCAACCCGACCCCAACCATCACCTGGAGCATCAATGGTCAGCCGATCACAGGTACATTAACTTTGAATGTTTTCTCAATCCTGTGGTTTTGTTGATTTTGTTCTAGAGTGTGTTAAAAAAACCAAAGTGTAACTTAGTGTATTATTTTTGATTTTATTCCTGAAGAAGAAAAGGTTCCATCTGAATAAAACTCAGTACTTGCTGAACCTAATACTATACCAATAAATTATTTATTGCTTATAATGTACATGTAAAAAAAAGTTTTTTTTCCCTGCAGAACCCTTATCTGCAAATTACTTAAGCTTGTCCATAAGTACTTATGTACTTAAATGCCCCTTTTAGCTTTGATGCTTAATTTGGCCTACATTTTGTATTTCCATGTCCAATAATGAGCACTTTTAATCAGCTTTTCCTCTGGTTCACTCTATGGTTACATTACACAAAGCTTGATGACCACAGATCGATTTTAGAAAAGAGGAGCAATAATTTTCTGGCTCCACAGAGCCTCTTAAATGCACATGAATTTGGAAAGATGCTGGTGTTATGATATGCTTAGCTAATATTCTTGAATGACTCATAAAGAAGACAGGGAGAAAGAAAAAGAGGGAGAGAGAGGAAGGAAAGAAAGGAAGGAAAGAAAGAAAGATAGAAGAATCCAGGTTAAAAATGAACTCCTAAGAACCACAGCTGATAAAATAAGAAATGAAACAGTGAGGAAAGATACAAAAGAGGTCAGGCCAGTAACAGCTGCTCTCTCATTCACTGGAGGACATCTTGGTTAAACATTTCTATGTGTTCAGTTTCTGTTTGACAAACTAACAACCTCATCCCCTCCTCCATGCCTCCTGTCATTCTTTCTCACCATTCTTCTCCTCCACTGTGTAGCGGTGGCTCATGATCCTCGTCGGGATGTATTAGGTGGTGTGTTGAAACTGAGGGATGTCGTATTTGCTGACACCGCTGTGTATCAGTGTGAAGCCACCAACAAACACGGTTCCATCCTCCTCAACACCTACCTCTTTGTTGTTGGTATGTGTATGTGTAAGGTTCAATGCCTGGCTCACATTCCTCTCAGCCTGTTCAAAATGTTTGGTACTTTGATATACTACTCTAGCATGTACTTGATAAATAAAGATTTTTTTCCCTGTCCTCTGTGCCTCTCAGAGCTCCCTCCTCAGATTCTTTCCTCTAATGGAATAGTATATAGAGTCATCGAGGGTGGAGACGTCAGGCTACACTGTGAATCCTTTGGCTCTCCACGACCACACATTAGATGGTGAGACACACACGCACAGTATTTGAAACAATTTACCTTTCACCCCCCTTTTTGTGTCTGAAATATGATGTCCGAAATAAAATGGTTAGTAATTGTTTACCCCGAGGACTACAATCATGTCTGCAGTCTCTTTTCAAAATTCAATTCAAATTTATTTGTATAGCGCCAAATCACAACAAAAGTCATCTCAGGACACCATACAAAGTAAGATCTACGCCTTACTATTATCACTATTATTATAGAGGAAAACCTAACAAATCCTCCTTGAGCAAGCACTTGGCGACAGCGGGGAGGAAAAACTCCCTTTAACAGAAGAAACCTCCGAAAGACCCCGGCTCTTGGTGGGCAGCCTTCTGCCTTGACCGGTTGGTGTGAGTGGATAGAGGAGAGAGAAAAGAAAAGAAAAGCAACAAGACACAAAAAACAATCAAGTAATGGGCAGCTTGATGTGGCTGGTGACTGCTCATCAGAAACATAGAGCTCCAGAGTCAGGGCTGCCTGCAGAAAGGTACAGAGAGAGAAAGGACACACTACAGGTGAGAGGAGACACACAGTTATTGATGCATAATGGTGGCATATAGATGCATGGAGAGGAGAGAAGAGGACAGGAGACGGAGGAGGGAAACTCAGGGCATCATGGGGCCCCCAGCAGCCTAGGCCTATAGCAGCATAACTCAGGGAAGGCTACCTATAAGCTTTATCAGACCTTTACTATCAGACATTCAAAATTAGCATAAGTCATATTAAATCAAGCATACAAAGGCACAAACCTTTACATTTATCCTTGACTAATCTTTTATTTGTTTTTTTATTGGAAATGTATGAGTGCAGGTTTGCCTGGTGAACCTAGAAAGATAGTGGAGTGAAAACCACAAGGGTGGACAAATCCAGGTCAGAATTTGGTGAGGAAAGCATTAAAACAGGATTTTCAGTTGTTCTATCTAGAAGATGTCCAGGTGGACATCATTTGGAGACATTTGAAAACTCTAGTAACCAAATTATTTTATGTGATCCCAGTTGCTTGGGAAGTGCTGGGGGGGTGGTGTTAGGTTATTTTTTAGTTAGATAGATATTCAGAGATTTGTTGTCTAGGAATGTTTAGTGCAGACAGGGTGACTAGCTTAGGCTGTTAACTGTTCAGCCTGCAGTGCAGACTGCAGGCACGTCAAGGTTACAGGAAAACTGCTGTTAGTGTCAACTGTAATGCTAGTCTTAATATTTGTCTTAATGTGTAAGGTTATGTCCAATTGTTTTAGATACACACCACGAAAACAACAGTCACGCACCTTGACTTTTCCTCATGTTTTGGCTAAACGTTATAGCAGCTGCAAGGCTTGCTTATCGGGTGACGTCACGGTTCGACAGCCCAGAAAGGATTAATATTGTATAGCAATGCTTGGTTCGGGGTCTTTTTCTGCTTCCGGGCTGCTTTTGGCAGGCTGGGGGTTGGAAGATCTCTGGACTGGAAGTGTGAATTCTTGCCTGTGACTCTTTGAATAAACCAGCACGGTTATATTTTTTATATACTCAAGTGGTCTGAGTCGTCCCTCGGAGTTCCTGGTTTGAAAGAACCGGACGAGGCTTTATAATGGAATGTAGCCTTTAGTGGCTAGGTTGGATTGACCTACATCTAGGAGACCCTGCACCAGCTACATGGGCTGGCTAGCTAAGCTGTTTTCCATGGTGTGAAGCTGTGATTCCAATGCGGCTAACATCTGACATTTATTACAAGTACCATTATTGCTGAAGGAGGCAGAGGAATAACTAACCATGCGACACTCCGAGCAAGAGAGAGAAGGAGAGGAAGAAGGAGAAACCAACTAAGCTACTCTCTTAGCTAGCTTCTAAACTACAGTAGCTGACCTAAAGAAGCAAGTTAAATTTGGAAATTAGCAAGAAATTCTGTAACATAGGTGCTTAAGTAGTGCAGGTGTATGCTGTAACTCAAAAAATTAGCTGCTATCCAGTTAACCTAAGAAGTAACCTAGAAATTAGTGAGCTTAATTCATAAACAATCTGGTAGGAAGCACAACATGGTGCAGGCACAGTAAATAGCAAGTGAATATGATTACCACAGGAACAGGAAACAGCAGGGGTAGTTGCACAAGGGTTATAAAAGTTAACCACTCTTAAACACTCATCACCTATCCAAAAATTTACACTTATCAATTCATATTCAATATTACTATCAACAACACTAAAATTCAAACCTTTTTTGATAAACATAGCTACCCCACCATCATTACCTGAACTCCTACCAATTTGAACTATTACATACCCTGGAATGACATAGTCCCACTGTTTCCTCAGCCTTCCTCCTGAATGCACAGTTATCTGTGGCTGATACTTTAAATCTAATATACAGTGGGTACGGAAAGTATTCAGACCCCTTTAAATTTTTCACTCTTTGTTATATTGCAGCCATATGCTAAAATCATTTAAGTTCATTTTTTCCTCATTAATGTACACACAGCACCCCATATTGACAGAAAAACACAGAATTTTTGACGTTTTTGCAGATTTATTAAAAAAGAAAAACTGAAATATCACAGGGTCATAAGTATTCAG
>NW_018127978.1:2873891-2876003 GCF_001952655.1 Monopterus albus | reverse complement strand
GAGCAAAGGGTCTGAATACTTATGACCATGTGATATTTCAGTTTTTCTTTTTTAATAAATCAGCAAAAATGTCAAATTCTGTGTTTTTCTGTCAATATGGGGTGCTGTGTGTACATTAATGAGGAAAAAAAATGAACTTAAATGATTTTAGCATATGGCTGCAATATAACAAAGAGTGAAAAATTTAAGGGGGTCTGAATACTTTCAGTACCCACTGTATATCTCTTCAAGTTCCTGCCCATTGGCAATAAGACTCCTAGCATTTCACTGGAGAATAGCAACAGTCATTAAGAACTCCCACCCTCACCTTGGAACAGAGTCTGCACTTAACTTCTCCCAGTGAAGCCCCTTGACTCCCCAAATCAGCTCTGCTGCCTTAACAATAATCTTAGTATTTTCCGTTCTTTTATCAGTCACAATTAATCACTTCCACAATAAAAAGGACAATCGCCTTCTTATCCACTATCAATGTGTCCTCCATGATTTTAGTGCAACTATTCCTATAACTTACCTCACACATCTTTCCAGGTTTCTGAGAGCCAGCCACATCAGAGGTGACCAGTCTAGCTGCTTCTGCATAATACCTCAAGTGGTTTAAACATAATGTATCTCGGCTGCCTTCTTACTAGCTACACACACGTTATGCCTTGAGCTCTGTTCCTCACCACAATTACAAGACTTCAACTTAATATCCTTACTATATTTATCATACTCATGCTCACCAGCACATCTCCCACACCTTTGCTTTCCTCTACAAACTTTAGCAACATGCTGAGACTTTTGGCATTTAAAACATTATAGTGGTGGAGGAATATAACTCCTGACCAAGGTGACTCCCAGGTGAATCAAGATGGCAACCTCTCCTCCTCAAATGTAATCAGAACTGACAAGCTATCACACACTTACCCATTCCTAGAAGTTTTTAGCCTTCTAACTTCACTAACCTTACCTCTCTTCAAGTTATTTTTAATGCCATCCACAGTTACTCTAGTAGGTACACCTGAAATCACCCCTTAACAGTTTTATCCACTGTTGGGATAACACACTGTGCCTTTTCCGAATCAGAATCAGAATCAGAATCAGCTTTATTGGCCAGGTGTGTCGGACACATGAGGAATTTGACTCTGGTACATCGGCTCTCAATGTATATGTTGAAGGATATTTCCCAGTTACACTTAACCAGTGAAACTCAAAGAGACGAGGCGGTCCAAGTGGCTACAAAAAACCGTGCTGTTTATTCAAGGATCACAGGTAACATTAGACATTTCTAATACAACAAGTACCTAACCAATATCTATCTGACTAAAAATACCTAACAGCTAGTAACGCCGGGGCCCCCAGCAGCCTAGCTGTAACGCCGTCCAGAGGGGAGGAGTTCAAACAAATTGTGTCCAGGGTGTGAGGGGTCTACAGTGATCCACCTCCTATTGTGAGGTGCACAAGTCCTCCATGGAGGGCAGGCTCACACCAATGACCTGTCTGCAGTCCTGACTGTCCGCTGAAGTCTGTACTTGTCCTGTTTGGTTCCTGAGCCAAACCAGACAGTGATGGAGGTGCAAAGAACAGACTTGATGATTCCTCTGTAGAACTGTATCAGCAGCTCCTGGGGCTCTTCCTGAAGTCCACTGCCATTTCTACTATTTTGAGTGTGTTCAGCTCCAGGTTGATGCGACTACACAGAGGGGACCATCAAGATGCAGTCGTTGGTGTAGAGTGAAAACAGTAGAGGGGAGAGCACACATCCCTGGGGGGCACCTGTGCTTATTGTCCGGGTGCTGGATGTGGTTTTCCCCAGCCTCACCTGCTGCTTCCTTTCTATCAGAAAGCTAGTAATCCACTGACAGGTGGGGGCAAGCACAGTGAGCTGGGTCAGTTTGGAGTGGAGGATGTCCGGGATGATGATGTTGAACGTCAAGCTGAAGTCCACAAAGATGGCCCATGCATAAGTCCCTGGGGAGTTGAGGTGTTGCAGGATGTAATGCTGTGTCATGCTCACTGCATCATCCATGGACCAGTTTGCCTGGTAAGCAAACTGCAGGGATCCAGCAGGGGGTCTACGATGTCCTTCAGGTGGGCCAGCACCAGTCTTTCAAAGGACTTCATAACTACAGA
>NW_018127978.1:2872746-2873596 GCF_001952655.1 Monopterus albus | reverse complement strand
ATTTGGGGTGGGGAGGGTGAGGGGGGTGTTGTTTGTCAAACCTGCAGTAGGACACATTCAAGTCATCTGCTAGTTGACGGTCCTCCACATCGGGGGGGATGGTTTCCTATTGCTGTTGATGCTTTTCAGGCTCCCCCACACAGATGAGGGGTCATTGTCTAAAACCTGAGCTTTCACATTTTCAAAGTAGCTCCTCTTTGCTGCTCTGATCTACCTTGTTCCTCCTGGGTTCCTTGCCTGGCTGTACAGAGTCCTGTCCCCACTTTTGTAACTTTCCTCTTTGGTACGACGAAGCTGCTTGAGTCTGGCTGTAAACCAGGGCTTGTTGTTGTTGTACGTGCAGAAGGACTTTTTGGACACACACATATCCCCGCAAAAGCTGATATAAAATGTGACAGTGTCAGTGAGCTTGTCCAGGTCTGTAGCTGCAACCTCAAATACACTCCAGTCTGTGCAGTCAAAGCAGGCCTGTAGCTCTGACTTAGCCTCCTCAGTCCAGCTCTTCACTGTTTTGATTACAGGCTTCGCAGTGTTAGGTATTTTTAGTCAGATAGATTGTTAGAATCTAACCTCTTTGTCAGAAATTAACCCAATTCTTTTGTTGGAAGCACGAGAAGTGACGACAGGAGAGGACTCTTTAAAATCAACAGAAAGTTTACTGAAAGTCTGATTACAGGAAAGTCTTTACAGTGCTGGGATCAGAGAGACAGCGCTCCCGAAGGAGTTCCATCCACTGACCTCGAATTCAGGTCTTACAATACATTTTTTCTCTTTTGGCTAGGTCCGCCCCACGAAACCAGGTGTGTATGTGTTGTCATGTGACTTTCCAGGCGGCAGCCAAACAATGGGT
>NW_018127978.1:2871632-2872233 GCF_001952655.1 Monopterus albus | reverse complement strand
CACCCCCGGGCAGCCAGTAGGCAGTCAATAGTAAGGGGCAGCGGCTAGTTCGATGGTTCTCCAGAATCTTTAAGCTCCTTAATTCCATTGTGTTTAGTTAGACTTACTTTTACCGTCATAATAACATTCGAACCTGACGGCAGACTTTCTGCCTTAACTGTCCTTGCATTTAACAGCCTGAGGAAGACATCCTGCTGCACTAAACATCTTCTAATACAACAGATCTCTAATCCATATCTATCTAACTAAGAAATTACCTAACAGTATGAAATGAGGAAGTGATTAACCTAGTAAATACAATAAAACATTTAACACACAGATTAAGGCATTAGGAAACATACATGACTTAGCCTAGGGACAAGTTAAGTGTTCTCACCCACTTTGTCACATATTCCAACATCAGACAACACAATATATTTGTTTCCTGAGATCACAGTCAAAGTCTTAAATTCTTTCTACTACTTCAGTAAGAGGCAAAATATGGTGGGAGGGTCTGATGGCTTGTGCAGCATGTTTTGCCATTAATGTCGTATCAAATCTCAATGAGTAGAAAGAGGAAGCCTTCAAACAAACAGTCTAAAAAATGAGATAAGAAAACAAA
>NW_018127978.1:2868159-2871065 GCF_001952655.1 Monopterus albus | reverse complement strand
TGAGAATGTTTTTAGCTACACACCACTTAATCAACAGACACACACACGCACATTGATTTGCTTCATGTTTTGACTACTGTTAGGGCCAGCTACAAAGCTGGTAACAGAGATGTCTCGGTTGATGTTTCTGTGTAGTATGGGGCTAGCCCAACCGAGGGGATATAATGTATAGGCCTGGTGGGTTCAGGGTCTTTCATCTTACATCTGCCTGCGTGCAGTTTGGAGGTGCAAGATACCTGAGCGTGTAATGTTAATTTTACCTGTGATCCTTTGAATAAATCAGCACTGTTTTGAAGTTACTTGGACTGTCTTGTCTCTCAGAGTTAGCAATGGTAACAAGAACCAAACACCAACAGCAGCTTTTAGTTTCTGCCTGTAAGTTGGAATAAGATGGACCATACAGTGATTAGAGAGTCCGGGGGCTGCGCAGGGGACAGAGCAATAGGTATCTTTTATTGTCGTGTAGCAGTGGTCCAGTGTGATTTTGTCCCTGGTGGGACAGGTGACGTGCTGTCTGTATTTGGGCAGTTCATGGTTGAGATTTGCTCTGTTCAAGTCCCCTAGAACAATGAGTGGAGAGTCAGGATGTTCTCGCTCCAGGCTAGTTATCTTTTCTGCCACAAGCTATAGTGCGCTACTGTTGGCCTGTGGTTTTATGTACACTCCCATTAGCATGAAGCTGTTAAATTCACAGGGAGAGTAAAAAGATTTGCAATTAATAACAAGAGTCTCTAAGTCTGTGTTACATGTCCTCTGTAGCACTGTGACATCTGTGGACCAACCTTCATTTATGTAGAGACAGATTCCCACTCCTCTCATTTTCCCAGACAGCTCCTTTACATGATCCGCTCTGAACACCTGGAAGCCCGGTACTTGAATCGCGCTGTCTGTGATCGAGTCGCTCAGCCAGGTCTCCATGAAGCACAAAGCGTGCAAAGTCAGAGTTAGTCCTGTTGATGAGAAGAATTTCATCCATCTTGTTGACCAGGGAGCGGAGATTTGCCAGGTGAATAGACGGGAGTGGGGTCCGTGTTCCCCTCTGTCGTAACCACACTAAGGCGCCCGTCTGCTTTCCACGGTGGCGTTTTTTCCAGGTCCCGTACATTGCTGCTGTGCCTCCGATCAGAATGTTCATACAGCATTCTCCGTTCACAAAAATCAGAGAAAGGTAGTTCGGAGTGAGTTGTCCGATATTTAACAGTTCTCCTGTGGTAAAAGTAATCCGGGATGAGTTGCAAAAGACCAAGAAAACAAAGACAAACACAAGAGAGTGCGAGTAACCACAGCCACCATGGCTGACTTATCGCTGACTAACTTATGGACTGACAAAGCCTTATCCTGTTGTAACTTATCCACAGAAAACCATCAGCACCCTAAAGGTCAAGGCCAAGGACAAAGTGTTTATTTGTCATATGCACAGTTAGGAAACGTGTTTCCCTATACAATGAAAATCTTACTTTGCCGTCCACATGAATGCCACATAATAAAAGTGAAATATAAAGTAGATAAGCAATAACACAAATCCAAATAGGCAGTAAAATCACAAATCTAAAGCATTTTAAAGCAGCAAGTGAAGGAAGCAAATAAAAATACATGAACACAATATAATGCAGAGAAGAATATATCCTACGTGGAAGCTGTGGGGTGCAAATACTCAGCACTGAGTGTGCAATTATGCATGTGCAAAATGAGTATGCAAACAGTACAGCTGACTCAGGTAGATCCTGAGTCAGCTGTTTAGGAGTCTGATGGCAGAGGGAACGAAAGAGTTTTTCAGTCTAGAGGTCCTGCATTTCACACTTCTGAGCCTCCGACTGGAGGGTAGGGGTATGAACAGTCCATGCTGGGGGTGGGTGGGGTCCTTTAGGATGGAGGCAGCTTTGCTACGCACCCTGTGGTGGTAAATGCTCTGCAGAGAGGGCAGTGGAGTCCTGGTGATCTTCTCCACAGTCTTTACCACTCTCTGCAGGTGCTTGCGGTCTATAGCTGTGTTGCCATACCAGACAGTGATGCAGTTGGTCAAGATGCTCTTGACGATGCAGCTGTAGAAGTTGCTGAGGATCCTAGATGACATGCCAAACCTCCTCAGCCTCCTCAGCAAGTACAGCTGCCGTTGGGCCTGCTTGACCAGCTGTGTGGTGTTATGTGTCCAGGTGAGGTCCTTACTGATATGGACGCCCAGGTACTTGAAGCTGCTCACCCTCTCCACTTCAAGCCCCCGGATGAACAGTGGCTGATGAGTTCTCCTCTCCCTCCTCATGTCCACTATCATCTCCTTTGTCTTGTCCGTGTTGAGGGTGAGATTATTGTCCTTGCACCATGACACCTATAAGCTATTATTTCTGTGTAGCTTCTTCCGGTTCTTTCAAACCAGGAACTCTCAATGAGACGAAAGAGACTGCTTTAGATTTTATAAAAAATAACCGTGCTGGTTTATTCAGAGGATCACAGGTAAAATTCACATTACACGTCCAGAGCTCTCTCACCCCTCTACCTGCGCGCAGGCAGCAGAAAGCTGAAACCGTCTGGACCCAACAACCTATATAATATTATTCATTTTTGGGCTAGCCCATGCTACAAGGGGCGTCAAACCGTGACGCCACCCGATAAGCAAGCTTTGCAGCTGCTCTATCGTTTAGCCAAAACATGAGGAAAAGTCAAGGTGCGTGACTGTTGTTTTCGTGGTGTGTATCTAAACAATTGGACATAACCTTACACATTAAGACAAATATTAAGACTAGCATTACAGTTGACCCTAAAAGCTCTTTTCCTGTAACCTTGGCGTGCCTGCAGTCCTCACTGCAGGCTGAATAGTTACAGCAAACTAGTCACCCTGTCTGCACTAAACATCTTCTAATACAACAGATCTCTAATCCATATCTATCTAACTAAGAAATAACCTAACA
>NW_018127978.1:2841132-2868008 GCF_001952655.1 Monopterus albus | reverse complement strand
CGGGGCGCCCCCCGAGGGATGTGTTCCAGCCCTGCCACTTTGCTGGAGTTTATCTTCCACAGGACTGTGCGTACCTGGCCTGGTGAGACAGTGAGTGGAGGGGAGGGGGGGTTGGGTGGTCCAGGTGTGTGCGTGCTTCTTCTCTGTGTTGTAGCTGGAGATCTCAAAACGGGTGTAGAAGGTGTCTGTGGAGCTGATGATGCTGGTGGTGGTCCTGTAGTCTGTGATGTGCCGCAGGCCTTGGCACATCCGTCCAGAGTCAGCAGTAGAATAGAAGCCATTCAGCTTCTCTCTGTACTGCCTCTTGGCCACTGTGATGGCTTTTCTCAGTCTGTACTGAATGCATGAGAGCGAGCACGCATGTGACGTACCTGACTGTTTATCCAGGGCTTCTGGTTGGGGAACCTCCTGACTTGTATGGTGGGCACAGTGTTGTCAGTACAGGTACTAATGTACCCGGTCACATACTCAGCATAATCCTGTACACTGACAGAAAGGTCCTCCAAGGTGGCTGCAGCTTTAAACACATCCCAGTCTGTCTGGGCAAAACAGTCCTGCAGGGTGTCTTCAGTCTCTAGGGTCCAGAATTTAATTTGTTTGGTGATGGGGTTTGTTTGTTTCAGTCTTTGTCTGTAAGCTGGATACAGGAACTAAAAAATGTGGTCTGAATGTCCAAGGTGTATGCACCTCGTATGTTACTGTAAACATGATCCAGAGTGTTCTTGCCCCGGGTGGGAATGTTCACATGTTGGTAATATTTGGGTGGTACAGACCATAAATTGGACTGGTTAAAGTCGCCTGCAGCAATAAATATAGCGTTGGGGTGAGCTGTCTCTAGTGCTGATGATGTCGTGGAGTTTGCTGAGAGCCGCCAAGGGATTAGCTCTTGGGCCAACGTACACATCAGCCAGAAACACAGCACTATGCTCTCTTGCTAGATAATAGGGCCGGCATTTCAGTGATAAAAACTCCACTTCTGGCTAACATCAGTCCGTACAGCTCCACACCACGAGTTATTGATCAACACAAACACACTGCCTCCTTTTACCTTCCCCGAAGCAGCAGTGCAGTCTCCCCGATGTACAGAGTGGGTCTGTAGCTGAATCATGGAATCTGGAACTTTGTCAGAAAGCCAAGTCTTGGTGAGAATTAGAGCACAGCATTCTCTTATTTCCCGTTGTGTTGTAATGCTAGCTTTTAGATCGTCCAATTTGTTTTCCAGGGACTGTACGTTAGCTAGGAAGAGGCTGGGTAGTGGGTAGCACGAGCTTTTAGCCTAGCATGGAGCCCTCCTCTCTTGCCCCATCTGCATCTCCGTCTCCGGATCGCTGTCCTGGGGTCAGCCTGCTAACTCATGCTTGGTGCTCCCCAGGGGTGATGGTGGTTGTTGTTGTTGTTGAAGGAACAGACAATGAGTTGTAGCTCCGGTGGTATGAAACCAGTAAATTCCCAGTGGCTGTGTGAATTGGCGATATCCAGCAATGCCTGTCTGTTGTATGTTAGCAGTGCATGACATTTGTGTACTGCAGAAAGAGTTTAAAAACACACAAAAAAGAAGAAAACAAATAAAAAGGCGGCATTTGGGAGTGGAACGCGCAAACATGCGCCATGATACATCATACATACATAAAGGATGCCATCATTTTAATGAGCTTAGCTCCATGAACCTCACTGTCTAGCCCTTCACTCGTGCCTGAATCCAACACTTGCATATGTCATTTCTGTCCTTTCACTACACTCCACTTGTCGCTACTGCCCTCTCACTCCATAGCTCCTGCTTCACTTTCCAACTCATCATTTACTTCAGCCCACAGTCTTCCATTTCCAGCCCAGTCACCTGCAAACTGCCCAGACATTCCAAACGCCTTACTCCAAGCCCTATGTGAGTGTGTCTTCACCCTGTGACATATTGTAAAACTCGGAGCTGTCTGTCATTTCAAAAGAAAGCATGTGACTGGTTGACTATGATGTCATAGAACACAGCCTGGGAGCATGTTCTTGTGCTTCGACAGGTTCACAAACTCAATCTCTGGCCTGGAAAGATGAAGCAGGAAGGGTATAGCCTGCAGTCGTCTTGAGTCACATTAGTCTTTAGCATGATTCACAGCCTGTCAAAATCAATGCTAAAGTTTAAAGAACTACCAATAAACACATGCCAGGCAGAGGATTGCAGAACAAATCATAGTAGCTTTATGGATATTTGTCAAGGATTACGCATCACCAAAGGTTTGGACTGTTTTTCATTCAGTGGAATGTTACCAAACTAGGAAGCTAAAAATACCAGAAATACAGTTGCCTGATGTGATGACGAAATAGGTATAATGCTACCGTTTGGCACTGTATAAACCCTAATGAAAAACAAGGAACAGATTTTTCTCTGAAAGTAGAAAATGGTTTGGTTAGAAAATGTTTTCTACCATTTTCTAAAAAATGCACCATTAAAATCATGAGGCCTTGTGCTTTCTAATGATGTGTATGTTATTGCTGTATGTTGCATATATATTATGTCATGAGGCAATATGTTGACAGCGCATTAAACTGACCCAAATATGAACCTCAGTGTGATGTTTGAGAGTATATACTCTACAACATATGCAATCCTAACGATTACTCCAGAAGCAGCAACCTTTATATTTTCAGGTATGTTATCTAAGACCAATTTACCTTTCACAAAGACCTCATTGTGCACTCTTGCATCTATCCCTGGATTTGCATGTTCTATACTAAGCATATAAAACATCCATCTCAGTAGCTGTGTCCTTGTGAAGCCCTTTGGTCTGAGATAAATAATGTAATAATGTATAATGGGTAGCATGCACATTATCTCATATTCACTACCTCTTATGTAGTATACAGTGACTCAGGTCTCAGTACCTACTTTAGTCTGTAGTCAGCACTTTCTCAGAGGTATTGTTAATATGGTTAAAGACCGATTCTGTGGTTATAGTGGATAGTTATTGGATAAAATTGGTATTATAAAATTTTTTTTCAATCAACAAACCCTATATGCGGAGCCAAACCAACTCTGAATATACAGTATAGTATCCACTACAGTAATAGCTATTGTGTGTGTCCAAATACATCTAATGCATTTTATTCCTCTGCACCACAGATGTCCAAAACCTATTAAAAACACACCAGTGAGCCACACCATTGTACTGGGCAACACACACACACATACTGTAGTTTATTTTGACTCAGTCCCACACACACCACCCTGCAGTCCCAAAAACACACTACACCACCAAATGTGGATTAATCGCTTGCTGAAATTAGTATACAATTTTAGAAACAGCCTTAATATGAAATAATCAGATACTATATAAAGATAGGTCTTTGCTTTGAATGTAGCAGTGCTCTCAAATTGTTGCATTAAGAAAAAAACATTCTGTAGATTGGTGTCCTCTGCAGGAGCTAACCATGCAATGTGACAGAGCAGCCATCAGGCAGCACTGTCAGTCAGAGGAATTAATATACTATCCCTTACAAAGTGTTTTTGTTACATGTGTGACAAGACTGGAGTTAAAACAAAAACAGATTTGTAGATATACATCTAGTTTTGTCAGTGCTCTGTCCAGTCTACCATTATATACAGTATCTTGGTTGTGACATTTCTTAGCATGCAGTATGTGCAACTTAAATGACAACTTCCAGCTCATTTGCTGTTTCATTTTGGATAAAAACATTTATGTACAGGGATGTCATTGAAGACACCGAGATTATGATTTTTCCCTCTCCCCTTTAGAGTGGGGAGGGTTTACTGAGATGTACTGCTGGTACAGTGGTGTTTATTACTGTATATCTAATGTTGGAATAAACCGTGAAAGACTCTGAGCTGTAGTGACACTTCTAATGAATGAGTGTAAGGATCCATATGTCTTTGTGTGTATGTGCTCTGTAGGGAGGGTGAGGACAGAGTTTCTCTGCTTTCTGACCCTCGTATCTCCCAGCTGACCAATGGGACCATTGAGCTGTCTAACGTCAGTCATGATGACAGTGGAGTGTACACCTGCTATGTCAAAGACATCAACATCACTGCTCATTTGGAAGTCTTCAGTGAGTCTCACACACATGTTTGTGCCAAGACTCAACAGTTCAAAGTTTTTGCTAATAACTATCAAGTTTCTATGAATTAAAGTGGAAAGAGCGTGCAGATGAGTTGTACGGAATATTGTCTTTCTTTTCTTCTCATTTTATTAGCTTTTTGTTTTATCTTGCATCACAGCTGTCAGTCAGATGAATAAAATAAATGATTGTGCCATTCTGTATGAATAGTGTTAAAAAAATTTTTAAAAGTTGGTCACAAACAAACAAGTGACCTCTTCTACTGCTGATTACTTTATAGCCTTAAATTGTTCGTAGAACAAAGTCAGGGATAAAATAATATATGAAACCACTGTCCTGCTTTTTCCTGCTTCACATCAGATCGAACAGTGATACTGACAAGCCCACAGGATGTGCGTGCTCGCAGAGGAGACCCTGCTCTACTGGACTGTCGCTTCTACAGAGACCCTAGGATAAACAATTCCCAGATTGTCTGGCGGAAGGACGGACATAAAGTGCAGGAGTCGTCACCAGATGACAAGTAAACACATATATTGAGATGCTTCAGTCCACAACAAAACTAAAGGGCATTAAAGTCAAGTTATTAGCTCCATCTGGGACTGTCACCAGGCAGTGGAGGAGACAGTCCCAGTTAATAAGCCACATTAAGTGAAAACACCACTTTGGGAGGACCTTGTGTGGCTTTAATGGTACAGAAGTAAATCACAGTACTGTTAAAGAAAAACAAAATAGGTTTGCTTTACTGTAGATTGTCATTTAACTCCTGACACTAAAATTAGTTTAATTTTGAAAATATACATGATGTTGTTTGTTTGTGTAGGTACACTATCTTTGATAATGGCACATTGAAAGTGACAGATGTCCAATCAGGTGACACAGCGTCTTATTCCTGTGAGGTAATTACTGACGTAGACCATGTAGAGGCCAGCGGCTCCATCACTGTAGTAGGTATGTCACTGTATAAAGGTACATACAGTATATGTGAGTGAGACTCAGAAATGTGTTTGTGTGTCAGTGTGACAGTCTGTCTTTAGGTTCGTACACTAACAGTTTTTTGTTGGACTCTCAGCACGACCTGATCCTCCCAGCGCTCTATCACTGTCTGATGTTGCTGACCACAGCCTCTCTCTTAGCTGGATCCCAGGACACTCACACAACAGCCCCATCACAGGTAATAAACATGCACACACACACACACACACACACAAAACCCAGAGCCAAACTACATTGTGGGGACCAGCTTCCAGTCCCCACAAAGATAGTAACTCATGGATTTTGGGCCACACAAGTATTGAAAAACAAGGTCACACACATCTACACACACACAAAACCCAGAGCCATGCTTTGCTAAAGTGTATTTACTTGTCATCTTCAAAATCATTTTAGTTTTAACTTCAGTTTAAAATAGAATACATGAACCATTGCTCAAATAAATGTGATTTAGCTCCAGCTAAGTTTAAGAATTTTATACACATACCTTTAAGTCGGGCAGGTCTTATGACTATAAAAAAGACAAAAAATACATTGGACATTTTTAGGATTCAGAAATGAAGCAATTAGCTGGAAACCAATATATTTACTACCTAGAGAGAAATTTGTATTTGGCACTCATCCTCATATTTTCAAAACCTTATTTCATTGCAACGGCATGTTGATAGATACAGTATGTGTTAGTTCTAGCTAGCCAACATTACACAGAGGCTCTATCAGCTGGTACAAAGTAACACACTGAAACTGTAAAGGCGTATCAAACTGTTCAGTACAGCATTGATCTCAGTGTGATGCAATGTTTAAGACAGTGTGAGCTGTCTTATACCGTTGAACTAGATTTAAAATTCAAAGCTCTCACCAGGCTGCTCGATGCTAATAGCTAATTCTGCACACCATACTAAGTAACACTCCTTCTTGAAATAATGAAACATTTCATCCATTATCTTTGCTATTTGTGCAAAACAAGGGCTCAAAAACAACTCATGCTGATCTCATTATAGTTTGTTTGTCTGCTTGAAACAGTGATGTTGCTTGGAAACCTTGCCTCTCTTTATTGAATAAACTGTCAGTTATTTGAAAGATATTGACTACACTGTCTGTGTCCTTTTGTCAGGGTTTATCGTGGAGGCCCGGGAGGAGCAGCACACAGAGGAGGGGAAGTGGAGGTGGTTGGAGTGGAAGAGAGTGCCAGGAGACTTCAACCACCTGCAGCTAACCCTTCACCCCTTCTGCACCTACCGCTTCCGGGTCATCGCCATCAACGACTTCGGCCCCAGTGACCCCAGCAGGCCCTCAGCCCAACACAGCACGCCACCAGCTGGTGAGTGACACCAGACATTGAAGCTGAAATGTTTCATGTTGTCTGTTATCTTAAAGGAATAATTCAACATTTTGGAAAAAATGCCTTTTCACTTTCTTGTCAAGCATTACATGAGATTGTTGCCTCTATCATCATGTCTGAATACTGAATGTGAAGTTGCAGCCCCCAACCAGTAAGTACAGTATATTTTAGTCCTCAGCCAAAAAAAAATAGTCCAGCACATAACCCTCCATATAACCACATTTACACTTCAGCCATTTTTTAAACACATTTAACAAGATACATTATAACATGTTACTTTAGTGTTTGCTACCTATGAACACACCCAGACCAGCTGTCTTTATGCTGAGCTAAGTTAACCAGCTGCTTGCTGTAATTTCACACTGAACATTCATAAGAGACATGAGAGTGTATCAGTCAACTAATTCTCAGCAAGAAATCTCTTTAAAATGGGTCATGTTCTGTCTTTCCTAAGTGTCTCTCTGCTTGCATCTCCTCCCTCCAGTTCCTGACAGTAATCCCACTGGTGTGCGCAGTGAGTCCTCAGACCCAAACACTCTGATAGTTACATGGGATGTGAGTACTCTCATTTGTATACCTGTACATTTATGTGTAAGCATGCTCTGGTGTGTGCACACATGCAGTGGTGGGAAGTAACAATCTGTATGTATTCAAGTATTGTACTTAAGTACAGTTTTGAGGAACTTGTACTTTACTTGAGTAATTTTATTTATGTTAGCTAATGCTTCTTCTCCATTGGGTAACTCGTATACATTTTACTTTTAAAAGTTTTAGTTTCTCATTACTTGAATGAACAAAGAAAATCCAGCAGTACAGTTATCATACTCTACTGCAGCTATTTTTACTTTCCTTTTTAAAGATATTGCAGGATTTTGAATACAAGACTTCTACTTGCAATGAAGCATGGGTGCATGCATGTATGCCAAGTTGAATCCAGAGCCACCTTATATTGCTAAACATTTTTGCAGGAGATGGAGAAACGCTTCCATAATGGCCAGGACTTCCAGTACAAGGTGTCATGGCGTGAGGCTGGGGGTACAAGTCTACACTGGAACCACCGCTATGTGAGGTCTCCGCCATTTATGGTAAACAACACAGGAACGTACACACCATTTGAGATCAAAGTCCAGGCCGTCAACTCACTTGGAGAAGGACCAGTACCAGAGCCCGAGATTGGACACTCCGGGGAAGACAGTACGTCACCTTTAACATTTTGGATCATTCATTTCTGTTAGAAATATTGTGAAACCAAAACACAGAGATTAATATATCAACAACAGTAAACACATAATCAGAAAAAAATTAAGCACAAGAGTTTTTAACAGTAAAATATTATCAGGGATCTTTTATTAACACTAAGAGCAAACTTGTCTGTACAGATTCTCAGTCATCCAGGTCATAGTAAGTTGAAAAAAATTAGAAAAATCAACTGGACTAGGTTTTTAGGAGTCACTCATTAGGGCATCAAAGGACTGAAACACCACTGATGGGGATAAATATCTCCGACTCAATGCCAGTCGGGCAGAAGTGATGAAGCCTCTTGGATGAGAGGTGAAACGTCTTCGACCTAAAAACCTAAATTTGCAATTTTCCTGAACTTATACATATATTTTTATTAGATTATTTCGATTACAGGATATCTCACTGAACCACATTGATACAGATGGCGGTTACTGTTAAGCTTTGAGATACCCCTTCTAAAAACCCAACAAAAAGACAAGGTGAATGAACCTGTGAGCCCAGTTAAATTGTCATTGCTTGTATCTAAAGGTAAACAAAAATCTTTGACTGCTTACACATACAGTATTCTTTCTTTGCAGTCATCAATTTTCAAATTAAGACCTTGATGTATTTTATTAAAAAGTCACTAAATACTAATGATAACTGTGATAAATTCCCTCAATGTTCCAACTAAGCATAATGTTCTTTTTGAAGGAACATGTATTGATGTTTAAGCAGAGTGAAGGCACCAAATACCTGAAGACCTTTCATATGATACAAGTGAATTAAAGTAATCCCACCCTCTCAAAAAAGGGGGCAAAATTCTGTTCTTTACAAGGAAGTCATGATATACTGTACAAACACTGAGCACATCTTGCTATCAGACAGCTTTACAGTGCATTGCATTCTACAGAAATGTCAAATCCTGCGTCTCTCTTTCTTTGAAATGAGTCAGTTGAATGACTTGTCCAGATGAATGCTCTGTTGTGTTCTCATGTCATAAATGGTGGAAAATATGCAGTGTGATAGCTGAATTATGTTGGGAAAATGTCTTTAGGTTAAGAGTCAAGAACCACAGGGTCATGCCATGGATCATGTGATTGCCATGATTGTAGCTGCATATTTTTACTGTGACTTCCAAGCATTGCAGCCAGCTGCTTGTTGTCATCTTGTCTTTACATTCTGTCTTTGTCCTTCTTGTTCTCAGAGCCTGAGGAGGCTCCCACTGGAGTTGAATCATTTGTGATGAACAGCACAGTGATAGTCAGGTGGAATGAAGTCCAGAATGTCCGAGGTCTGCTGCTAGGATACAAGGTATCGTCACAACAACTCAACAGATCATCTGCTATACTCCTGAAGGAGAAAAAGCAGCTATGCTCTATACTGGCTGAAGTCACAGAAATACTTGGATGTTATAACTATCAAGGAGGCTATCATTGTGCTGTTAGTTGGACATTTTAAAATATGTAAAATTTGGAGCCAAGGAAGAAATGATTAGACTGCAGTGTCACTAACATAGCCAGAAAAAAGATTGTGGGTGTGTCACATCAGTTTTTCCCCTACAACTCAGAGTGAGTTGCTTAGCTGTTTTTGTGCATTTTGACTTTGTATGCAATAAATTAGCCTGTTCTGATGCGTAGCAGAGAGTCTGACACCAGACTATGCATGGCACAGGCTCATAGACTTACATTTAATGACTCTGAAACTATTGAGAAATGGCCTCCCTGTGCAAGTTGATGGGCAGGACAGTAAATTATTCAATTATTTCCTGAGACCTCAACGTGTCTTTAAGTTCCCTTGACCATGGTTGGTCTGCAGTGTTTACCACTGATCACAGTGCAGCTAATGGCAATGCCATCCAAAACGCAAGGTCAGCTGTTCACACTGAGTAATGTCTTTGTCTGGAGGGGGCAGTGACCCCCATTTGACTTTGTTTTGATAAGCTGCCCAAATTCTGTTTCACTCTAGGTCATCATGCGTACTTGGAGCCTGTAGTACATTTCCCACTTGCCAAAGGACCTAATACATATCAGATTTCCTTAATATTAAGTATCGGCTGATAATGACTTCAATGGGATACTTGTACTAACCCACAGTATATGTTCATTAAATATGTGACATATTGACATTAATCTGGTACACTGTCTTTTTTTCAGGAGCTTCTTGATCCAACTCCTGGATCAGGTCCAAAATATTAAGTTTATTTTAAATGTATGAATAAAAAAATAACTGGGAGGTGGACAACACACTCTCAGAACTATAGATTCATTACAGGGCAGATACTGAGTCTGCTGAAATACAGGAATGTAGTTCTAAATTAGGAACTGGATCGGTATTATTCTGGATGATACTGATCCTGTGAAATATGCCTGGATCGGCACTGATACTTGGCATTAGATCAGGGCATCTCTATCAGCAACAATTTTGATAACTGATTAATCATTTAAGATATTTGATGACATCACTTTGACATTTTCTAATGTTTTATAGACAAAATGATTGATGGAAAAATTTATCTGCAGGTGGATTTATTACAAAGTGTTTGTTTCTCTGAGCACACTTGCAGTTTTAGCAGTGGCCAACCATTATGTTCATGTAGAAGTTTCTTTATTTTAATTAATCAAAAAGCAATCAGGTCAGAAAATAATGAAAAAAGTTGTATCATCCTTAAATGTCTTAATTTTGTATGATTTGAGAGTAACACTTTACCAATTTAAAATATTCAGTTTACAATGAGAGAAAAGCATCAAATCTAGTAAAGCAAAGGATTAGTCAAAATAACTAAAATTCCATTGTAACACTAGTGCAATTGTTATTTTTGGTTCAAGCACTGGTTGAACTACATATTTAATCATTTAATTTGGTGTTTGTCCCTGTCAGATCTACATCAGGAGGTTGGGTCCACAGGGCGAGCGGGGCCGGAGGTCACTTGGAAAACTGCATCACAAAGAGAAGAAAGATGACAGACTGGAGCGAGGGAAGGAGCTAGACACAGAGAGCAGAGAGGAGTTTGTCAATGGCACGAACACCTCAAAGGAAGTGACAGGGCTGAAACTTTATTCTCGCTATGAGTTGTCTGTCACTGCCTTCAACAGTAAAGGAGAGGGCCCCCACTCTGCTCCTCACCACTTCAACACCCCAGAAGGAGGTGAGTTGTAATTGAAAAACTGCAATTTCACAATGTTACAGTAAACCCGGGCAGACACTGTGCAGTTTTATTAATCTAGTATGTTAGCGCCACTGTTTCATTTGGAATTTCTGCATGGTCAGAATATATTACTATTATGTTCACATTGTGTAGATCAGCAGGCCACAGTGTAACTGCTCACATTGAGAGCGCATGTCAAAGGTCAAGGTCAAAGTGTTTATTTGTCATATGCACAGTTAGGAAATGTGTTTCCCTGTACAATGAAATGTTTACTTTGCCGTCCACATGAATGTCACATAATACAAGTGAAATATAAAGTAGATGAGCAATAACACAAATCTAAATAGGCAGTAAAATCACAAATCTAATGCACTTTACGGCAGCAAGTGAGGGAAGCAAATACAAATACAACAAGAACACAGCATAATGCAGAGAAGAATATATGCTACATGTGAGTACAAACCCAGCAGGAAGCAGTCGGCTGGTAGGACCTCGGGTCAGAACAAACAGTGTGAAGCTGCTGCACATATGTAGATGGAACCAACTTCTGAGAAACTTAAATGGGCCCCAACTCTGCCACTTTCAAGTCTCAATTGAAACATTTTTTTTTTTTTGTAACTGCTTTCTTGCGCCTTTATTTGACTGGATTCCATGCTGTGCTTTCTGCATTGTAACTGCTAGTGTTCCAGACCTTCTGCTTTGTCTATTTGTTTTCATTTTCATTTTATGCATTTTGTCTCATTTTAACAATGCTTTTATTTTAATCTGGTTTTAAAGTTTGCTTTTAATGCTTTTACTGTTATTCTTTGCCTACAGTGTGTAAAGCACTTTGAATTGCCTTTGTGCATGAAGTGTGCTATTTAAATAAAGCTGCCTTTCCTTGCTCACACTAAAAGTAAGCACAGAATCCCCAGCTGCCAGTTTCAATAAAGTTTCTTTAAACCAATCTGGCAGAAATTCAACCCAATTCTAAAGTTATTGGGCAACTAATTCAGGACTAAAACTAGGCTTAATGCTGTGTCTAATCCAGTGTATGCCTGTCTGAAGAAATGTCCTTTTCTTTGTATGGAAATATGTGTTAACTGGTGTATATGTGTGTCTGTGTAGCTCCTGGTCCTCCGGCATCACTGAGGTTTGATAGCCCAACAGAAAATTCACTGATTCTCTACTGGACCCCCCCATCTGAAACCAATGGCGTACTGGTGGGATACATGGTGCAGTATCAACGGGGTAAGCCTTGACACTGGGTATTTGATCAGGGACTGTATGGGGTTGGGATGATAAAATAGTAATACAGCCACTTTCTAATTACCTGCTAAATAAATGCTTATTACAGCCAACTGATGGGAAAACCAAACCAACTTGTTGTTGTTTGCAATTGGCCAAAGAGCACCTTTATAACCTATGGTTCAGACAAAACAGTTGCATCTTTCTGATGTAACTGTTGGATTTTTAGACAATAAATCTGGGAAAACTTAAAATAGCCCCTAGAACATAACCCTCCCCCTTTTCAGATCCCTCTGCTCCTGCTAATAATTTTCATACAATAAGTAAGAGTTGTATGGACAGTCAATGTGGGGATGAAATGCATTTATTTAGAAGTATTATTTCCTCACTGCTTCATGAGAGGGTTTCCTGTGATTTTATATTTATTAATTCTTTTATATCTGTATTAACAGAACTCCCTAGGTTTTCTGCCATAAATTAGATTCAAAGTTTAACTGAATTATAGATATTTTATTGTTAAATAGTAGTTATTCTAACTCTTATGTCATGCTTTTGTATTCATCCAATTATATGGCAGTAGAACCACAAAGTCTCTTGAAAGATTAGTTTAACAATTGGGAGATAAACTTTCAGATTCTTGCCATGTTAGATGAGAGGGCTGATGCAACTCATGTGTATGCTGAATATGAAGCTGTTAGCATAGCATGCAGACTCCTAACAAGAGGAAACAGCTAGCTTGTCAACTTCCTGCAGTGGAGTAAAAGTACAATGTTTCCTTCTGAAATGTATTGACTAGAAGTATGAAATACCACAAAATGCAAAAAGTAATGTAAAATACAAATGACCCCACTCCCTGGTTTGTGCATCCTCTGTAGAAGTGGAGAGTAGAGACAGCCCACTGCAGATGGAGAGAATCATTGATCCTAGTGTGACTCACACTCTGTTGGATGAACTGGATCCCAACAGCTATTACAGCTTCAAAGTGATAGCATGCACTGCTGCTGGAGATGGGCCTCCCATCACACGGAGGGGAGCCACCCTGCTCGAAGGAGGTGACATTACATTGATCTCTGTACAGCACTCTACATGACAAGTTCTTGTTTACATGGAGTCAAGTGCTTTTTTATTGCTCCTTTCATTTACATCATTGCAACGTATTAATTTCTTTATTCCTGGTTGCCTTTCTTCAAAACCTTTATCGGTCCAGTTCCTCCATCAAACATCACCATAGTCCCTGGTAACACATCACTCAACCTCAGCTGGGTGCCCAGAGAGCGGGATAGGAACTGTGGCTTCCACATCGACTACTTGAGAAAGACTGGTAAGAAAAGGATGGAGGGAAGAGAAGGAGAAAGAGGAAAAGGAAAGTATAGTGCTGATGGGTGCATAATGGATAATGAGTCTAAGGAAATAATGGAGAAGGAGAACAGAGAGGGAAATGGAAAGAGAAGAAGACACCATTATCGATTATTAAATGAGCATGTGCTTGCATGGGTTTGTCTACTGTCTGTCACCATGTTACATGAAGTGGAAATGCATACAAGACCAACTGAAGCAGAATTACTAGAATACAGAAAAGAGAAAGGGCAAAGTTGATTGGTAAAAATAAAAACAAGGAAGAAAATAGAGAGAGTAGATGGAATCCAGAAAGAATAATGAAATATTTATTAGTAGAGAATATGATACTAATCTAAGATGTTTGTGTGTGTGTGTTTGCTGCAGCCGAAAGTAAATGGGAAAAGTCAGAAGTGGTGAACTCCACGCAGGGTTTCTATTCACTAACAGGCCTCCAACCGGGAACTCAGTACCACCTTAAGATCAGGCATGGAAACTACACTCAGTGGTACATTGTGACATGGACCATAGGACCAGGTATTTGTGTAGAAACACATACACAGTAGCCTACAGTGGATGCCATGCGGGACATGTTTCAACACACAGATTGGAGCTAAATTTGCAATGTGCAAAATAAAACTTGAATAAGAACAGTATGTTCATGATAAGAACAAAAAACTTTTCATTTCTTTTTGTTCTGTGTAAATTGGTATGCACAGATAGTAGTAATAGTAGTTTTAACATTTGTGGCTGATAGGGAAAAAACAAATACAGACAACTGATGTTTGGAAAATAACAAATTCCAACAGTTTCAGTTTTTTTTTTTCATGTTTTCTAAACGGCTTGTTCTTACATAGTACAAAACCAGTCCGCTGATTTCATTGTGATTACTCAATGCTAATCGATAGGTCAACCGCATTAAAGGCACTATTTCTTTCACACCTGGGTAGCATCCCTTCATCACAGTGTAGACCTAGCTTGCTGATATCTACAGTAGTTCTCCAAAGTTGCACGTGTCTGTCAGTCACACTTCTAAGCATGTACACTGCACCATCTCAGGGTTTTGTGGATTAAGTCCCAGTGTCAGATGTTTTTTGATTACAAGTCTCAAATCAGACTGCTTTACTTCACACATTCACTACCAAACATGTGATGTCAGTACGTGGACTCTGTGTGTGGCTGTCAGTGCCACATCAGTGCCCTCCTGCCAGATGTTTCTCTCTTTCTCACATTGCAGCGTAATCAACTGTCTGACTGTCAAAGTACTTGATCCTGGTCAGGGTGACAGTAAGAGCAGCACAGCAGTGCAGCAAATGCAAACTTTACCTCAGCAACTTGCTCACATGCCACCTGCAGCATTTCATTATTATATGACTATTATTATTACCTTATTATAATAATGTTTTTACATTATTAGAGGTTGCTGATGAATCAGGTATAGAGTTTTCTTATTTTTCTCTTTCACACTTTTGTTTGGTATCAAAGATATTTTCAGTCTTGTTGGCAGTTTTTCCTCTGTCTGTCAGTGCCATCTGAGATGCCTGGTAGATTTGCCACACAAGGCTGGTTGATAGGACTCATCAGCGCCATCATACTGCTGGTGTTGATACTGCTCATCCTCTGCCTCATCAAACGCAGCAAGGGAGGCAAATACGCAGGTAGGACAAACTACACATTCATATACACTACTGAACATACACACTGACACAAAAATGTAAGTCTATAGGCAGGAGTTTGATGCTGAGATTGTTTCCTTCAGTGAAGGACAAAGAAGACAAGGAGGTGGACTCAGAAGCTCGACCAATGAAAGATGAGGCCTTTGGAGAGTACAGGTGGGTCTTCTCTCAGCCCCAGCCAGAAGCACCATTTTGATTTGTTTCTTGGGGATCGTCTGAAACATATAAATATTAATACAAGCCTACAAACTGTGTAAACAGCAGGAAATCATCATCAGGGTGAGTCAGTTCATTTGTGAAAACAACTTTTTAACCCTGTCACCACAGGCAAACTATATACATTATTTGTTACATTCTCCAGTCATCCTTAATGAGGCATCTTTTTCAGTCATCAAGCTCAAAGTTTATCATTATAAAAGGAAGAAAATATCTGAGGAAATATAATAAATGCTCCATCTCAGTGTCTGAAGTAGTGTGTGGGTGTATTTGATTGATAGCAGCTGGTAGACTTTGGGAGTGGTGGTGGGGGAATAACAGAAAAAGTCAACAAACTTAAATGGCTTACAAACTAAATGTATTAAAGAGCAAAAAGTACAGCTGTATCTAAGCTGACCAGTTTATCTGAGCATCTAATTAGCTATCCAACCTGCAAGATGAAGCTAGCATCCCAGGAATTTAAACCTGGAACCAGCGTAATCAGTTTATCATCCTTACTGCCGGGATTTTGGTAATAATTATTGAGATTGCCCAGTTGATGTTTAGCATATGAGTTTTCTCTCAGCGGAAGCCAGTGTGGACTCTCTCCATTACAGAGCTGAGAGTGCTTTTAAGAGGAAGGACAGAAGCTGATTTGATTGATGCTGATTAGCGTCCTCACCAACACACCCACCGTGTTCCTCCTAATCCCATCCAGTTTCTAACGACTGGCCCTGTGCTGCTTTATAATGTCTTGGGCTTGGAACAGTGCATCACTATAACCAAACAGGAACCTGAGGGTTTTCATTCCAATATGAAACAAACAGTTATTTATTCATTCTGACATATTATCAACATAAGAATAATTGTGATAATTTTGTCATCTACAGTTTTGCTAAGCTATAGTTTATGTTGTTGTTTTCCTACAGTAGTTCAGATTTTAATCATTTATTTTGGAAAGAAACCTCTAAATTCTATTTATTTTCACTTAATGTGCACTGTTGTTTTTAGCTGCATGTTTCATTTCACCATTCAGTTAATGCTCCCAGCTCTCCTTCCCTGATATCTCACTTTTCTTTGTTCCCTTAATGCTCTGCCTGTAGATCCCTGGAGAGGTGAGGAAGTTACTCTAATTGCCTTTTTGTAGCTCTTACATGCATGTTTCCTTCTTGTGCCCATGACTGTGTTGTGATGATGTATAATTGCATTTAATTAAACTAATGACTTCATTGGGCAACCCAACTGTAACTAGATAGAGTTGGTTTTAGTTTTGGAGCTTTGTTTTTGCTGTTGTGCTCAGGCTAATGACATCTACTGGCATTGGCTTTTTCTACATGACAATAAGGCCTAGACTCATGGGAAATTACAGGTGGTGGCCATGACATCATCCTAATGAATCCAGGAGAATCTTGTGCTTCTGTGTTCAGGAACATTTAGGATATCACTTAAGACATTTCTGAAATATGAACACAGAATAGGGAATAATCCTTACAGAAACAGTGGTAACAGGACATTCCAGTAGTGCCCAATGCAGTTATTTACCTTGTTGGCAGGGAGGAAGCGTTTATTTCTAATTTTATCTGTTCCTCATTTACTGCACATTCATTCATTCATTTTCTACCGCTTAGTCCCTGAACGGGGTACACCCTGGACAGGTCGCCAATCCATCGCAGGGCTAACACATAGACGAACAACCACACACACGCACACACACACATTTACTGCACACTCAGGACTTATTCTATGCTCACCTACTGTATTGATACACTAAGTTATAATGACCAAAGTATAGCAAAGGAAAAAATACTAGACTTAATGTTGATGTTACTGATCATATAAGTACTGTGGAAATGACTTATTATACTATTATAATACTAGATTTACCATGTAAGTTGTTGTAGTAGGGTGCAAGTAATTTCAGCCCCATTCATGTGTTCAGCTTTTATCAGCAACTGGTCTTTTATATGAGAATTTACATTAATGACTGGTTGTGTTTGTCTGTCATCTTTCAGTGACGGAGATGAGAAGCGTTCAGACAGCCAGCCGTCTCTGTGCGGGGACAGTAAGCTGGGAAGTGATGACTCTCTGGCTGAATATGGTGACAGTGTGGACATCCAGTTCAACGAAGATGGTTCTTTCATTGGCCAGTACAGCGGCCGAGGGCCCGTTCCCCATGGCAACGAAAGCTCTGGTCCCACCTCCCCTGTTAACGCAGTCCCACCTCCCCCCATTGCTCCATCCATGTCAAGCATCCTGAACCGGCCCAGCTAAACACACAAACACCAAACATAAACATAAAATACACACACACACACACACACACACACACACACACAATCATACTGCCTGCCTGCAACAGAACAGAAGGGACAGACCAGTTCTGTCTCAACTGCCTGTGATGTTACACAGTGAGAACACACACACACACACACACACGCATACATATACACTGTCTCAATACATTCCACATGTTTATGCAGTGAAGCTGTTTACAAGATGTCTCGCTTTTTCTACTCTAAGTTCACACACACCAACACACACACACACACACACACCGAAGAACACACCTACAAACAAACATGCAAAATCAGACAGCCTTCACTCCTCTATAAGAAAGAAAGAAAGCCAGAGAGAGGTGGAAGGCAGGGGGGGGAAGATGATAGCTGATGATGATGAAGTGAGTGAGGCGAGGCAAAGAAAAGGGAAAAAGTCATTTCATCATGTCTGTGACCAAAATGTTACCACCTTATTTCAGTCTTGTACACACATTTAAGCCTTGGGTTTCATTAACACGTGTAAAGTCATATTTGATTTTAAATGTTATATCATTTTATATACTGTATGCATATATATAAAATCATCATCAATAACATTTATTTTTTCTTTTTGTGCATCATTGTCAAACATCTCCACTCTATCTCCACTCTATTTATTTGTGTTTGTGTGCATGAGCCTGGGAATGATTTTGTTATTTATTGATGTGTGTGTGCAGCTGTCTGAGTGACTCCAAGACCTAAGATGCATGCCCCTCCCTGAGGCATCTATAAATCATCCAGTTGATGTTTAGTATATGAGTTTAAGGAGTGACTGTTACTTTCATGTGTTTGTGTTGCTCATGTGTGACTGTTTGTGCTCTCCATCCTTGCCCTTTGACCTGCAGTGATGGGAGATCTGTTGCCTTAAGAGTCCAGTTGAGGCTCCTCTCCTTTCTGTCCATTCATCACTCTTCTATTTCTCCTCACACTCATTTCTTTTACATCCTTCTCCTGCTTGCTCAGAAAATAAAATGCAGGACAGAATGTTATGGTTGCCCTAGTAGCTTGATGTACTGCAACTTAAAAAGCATATGCAAACTAGCGAAACATAAGGAAATGATGAAAACAGCTACCAATCTGACACATGCACAGCATTTAGAAAAAAAGATGCAGCAAACTGACAACGTATTTAAAAATCTGTTCTCTGTTTCTACAAAGAACACAGAACAGAAATGAGTTACAGAAACAAAAAAATGTAATTCACTTAAAGGACATGAGATGCTTGGTTTATAGCATATACATATGTGGAATAATACCTGAATCATGCAGTCAGAATGTTAAAATTAAAAAAAAGTATATCATTTGCTCATTTCCCAGCAATAGTAACTTCTTTAATTTCATGGCAGATCGTGGCAACAAACGGTGTGTCCCTGGTGTGTCATCATCCTTTCTTAGTGTGGTTGTTCTGGTGTTCACTGGGTTCTTTGTTTGTTTTTGTCCAAATGCTGAAATATGAAATTGATGAGGTGATTATATATTGTGCATTTACATGTGTTGCCTTAGGTTTCACTGCACTGAGCTTTCAGGTAGAGGTGTTATGCTCCAAGCAGATGCTCAGCACATACCTCATTTACAACACCAAACATTATGTGACCACTCCTGACAAGGCTGTGTTGTGTCTAACTCACATCAAAGAGGGTTTGCACTGGTTCTGAATCCAGGATGGCCTTACCATTCCACCAGAGTGTTAAAATACAAAACTGTAAACTTAGCTTGAGGTGATGCTTTTATAATGCAAACTTTATTGAACAAATAATAATGAAAGCAGAATGATCACTTGTATACTAAGTGATCATGGTCTCAGTTTAATCCATCCATACAGTAGCAAACATTGGTCCAGTAGACTTCATCATCTTTGACTGCATAAAATGCTTTGAGGCAGTGAACTATTTTCAACAGTGCTTCACAGCGATTCCGTTTGGTTCCTTCATCACTACTTTCAGGGCATTGCAGAATGTGGTTACAGACAGAAAGACACTCCTATGCACACACACACATCATACACTTCACTTCACATCACTTGTATACCAATGCATACATGAAGTGGAGGCCTGTGAAAACCAGATGGCAGCCCTCTGTAGCAAAACTATAACAGACCCTCCAAAGGAGAGAGGGAGGACTGAAGAAGAGGAGGAAGCATTAACAGAAATAGAGAATCTGATGTATTGTTCTCTGAATGTAAATAGAACCTTGAGATTGCCATTTGTTTTAATTTCATTGCTTCTTTTATAAGATAAACTATGTTTTTTAATTATCCATTGCTCTGTTTTATTTTGTACTGCAGTGCTCCTGCGGTGTAGCAACCACCACCATCTCCTCATAGGTTTTCCTCACAATTTTCCCTGCCACATACAGTAGACACCAAGAGACATTTAGAGAAAGCTAGAATCATAGCAGGAATAACTACCACTTCCTTTGGATTTGTTATAGCACTTGGAGATGCAGCTGGTAATATTCATTCTGAAGAAGTCATAATAAATGTTAACATTTAAACACCTCACTAAGGCAGAGATGTTATAATGGACATGGGTGAGATGCACTAGCTTCTGCAGTGTTGGATGAGCCGATATTAGAAATCTGTTTAAATACTGAGAGGGTTTATTTTGTTGCCTTGGAGTGAAAGAGAGGCTGCACTTTTGGTGCTACCCATTGTGGCTGCATCTGTGCCAGACAAACTCAGTTAGACAAAATGCAGTATGTGAAGGAGGTTTACACACCAGGGACTTCCCATGAGCTTGGAGTCAGAGCTTAACTTTGTTTTATTTTAAATATTTATTTATTGTGTTCCAGCGAGGGACTGGAAAGATGAGAAACACCCTACAAATATATGATTTGATGTTCTTTTTTCTCAGTCATTTCTTTAAAAAAGCTTGTCATTGTAGTTTTTAATAAACAAACAGGAAATAGTGCATTTGTCAGATCTGTTTATGTTCAGCAGTGAATGAAGCCACATTTGGTGCTCTAGTGAATGTCTGGGGCAACAGGACAGTGTGAAGCCACAGTGCCACTCAGTGCAACAGTGTGGCTCACCTGTATGTTTTAAATAGTTTCTGGACAACTGGGGAGCTCTGTGGTACAGAGGAATATGATGAAGTAGATTTAGATGCACATAGATTTAGGGCTTTACATGGGATTGTTTTTCAAAATAAATATTTTAGAGAAAGCAAATGGATCCTTAGAGTTTGAATTTTTTGCATTCTAATCATCCCTAATCTATAAATTACAGCAGTATTTGCTTTATATGGAACTCTGCAATTCATGTAATGAGCAAACTAAAAATTTAACGTGAACTACATGGTTGGTGAACTTTACTTGCCTTGTTTTGCACTGGAATAGGACTTTGGCCTCTCAGACAAAAGGACACAGAAAAATGAACACAGTCCTTCCTTCTAGAAATGTAATAGTCCACAGTCTAATCTCAGTTTGCTGCCTTGTTAAACGTCTGTCAGGCTCCTGTGTGTCTCTGCTCCAACCCTAATGTTCACTGTTTGTACAGTCCTGTCTGTCTGTCTGTCTGTCTGTCTCGGTTGCAGCCTTCTTTTATACATATAAACACTATCAGAAAAAACACAACATAAAAACTAGTTACAAAAAGTAGGTATAAACAATACTGCTAATAATAACAGTGCTATTATCAGTTATGATAACGTGCTCAGTATTGTCATCAGTAGTGATGATATCAGTAAGTAACACAATGAAATGGATCAGTATAGCAGGATTTAGCAGGGAAATTACAGTGGAGGTGAGGGGCAGCTGTACTGTGCGTATGTGTGTGGGGGAGGGAGGCTGGGCAAAGGTGGGCTTCAACACACACATATACAGGATTGGGGTGGGATGGGGGAGGAGGTATATGCAATATTGAGATGTGCTGATATTATACCTGCTTGTTGCATTGTGCGCTATACTGTATCTGACAAACTAACCCCAGACTGTCAACTAATAAATAAACTTGGACTACGCATATCCTGAGTGGACCTCAGCTAGTGGTTCTTTGCCTCTGCGTGTGTGTGTACTTTTTTTTGAGCTGACAGGAGAAGTAGCATGTCTCTGCAAGCAACATTGTGGATTCCATGTGGATTCTAGTTTTCATTGTATTGTAGACATAATGGCTTGACATATAACCTAAAGCAACATCTTGTTTCATTTGATGTTTTACATTCATGCTAACTTCAAATGCACTTGCCAAAACTGTTAGTTATGTAATGGCTGTTTGGGGTAGGGATGGTTGTAACAGTGCATCCCCATATGACCATCCTCTTAACCCCTGAAGCCCAGTGACCAAGAAATTCTGACACCTCTAACATTGAGAAGCTCTGCAATGTGTGCATCAGCACTTGGCAAACTCAAGACCAAAAGAAGTGTGGGTCAGGTATGTATTTTATCAGCTCTGGGCCCACAATCCTGCACCCCAGAGGCAGTGTCTGCATTGCCACATCTGTAACACACACACACAAACCCTTGCATTGTCACTTTACAGGACTTTATGCTGACTTGCATTAATTTCCTGGAGACTTTCCCTGACTTTACCCCAACCACTACGTGCCTAACCATAACCATAACCTAACCTTTAAATTGTTCAGTTTATTTAAAACCACTTTATTATTAAATACAATTCAAGCATTAATTGGATAGTGTTGATATTTTTCAGTAAATTAGATATTTGAGCAAATAGAAGGGGTCACTGTCTTCACTATCGTTGCCAGTCTCCATATGCGTTTTGATGAACCGGTCCAAGTTAGTCTAAGTCTCGCGACGATTTTTATTCCCACTGCCCCCATGCAAATATACACAGCGCGCAGCATCGTGCTCGTCGTGGGAAGCTCTCAAGAGGGACAGAGAAGAGGTGTGGCGGTAAATGGGAACAAGTAGTATTTGTACAAAGACTAGTAGTACTGTTTTCACAGTAGGTGTTTTCTACGCTGTATTGGCATAGGAAGAAAGAGGCCGTAATGACAGGTAAAACCTGGAGGACTAGTCTCCCTGACGCAGACAGTGCGTGTGAGTATGTGACTGACCAGCGGCTGGAATACTAAATTGGAGGGAGCGCACTAAGGAGAAGGACCATCATTTTAGGGCTATTTGGCAAGCTACAACTTGTCTTTGTCGACCATCACACATTAACAGAGCGGAAGCAGGGACGCACAGTGTGAACAGGCTACATGCTACTTATTCACTCAACAAATACACACGCACAGTTCGCCAGGAATAGATCTGAAGGATGAATGGAGCTACGATTAAGCAAGATGGAATCAAGCCGCAGGGGGGCGCGGGGAGGACGCTACGGTTTCAGCGGGGGCGTGGTGAGTGACAGCACAGCTATGCCCAGCTGAGCATCATGTAATAGGTTACAAACACGCATGCACACTAATTTCCTCCTTGTTCCATTCACTTTAGTAACAGTGAGAAACACTGTGTGCGTGTACGTGCGCGCGAGCCCGTGCAGCAGAATGTGGTCCCATTCTGATAAAAGAGGCGGTATTATGGCCCTTTTTGACCCGTTTTTGCCGTAATGTTTAACAGTTAGGATCGGACTGTGGCGATGTCATTACTCTTGACCGTCAGGATTTGCTCCTTTTATCACTCACCTCCATATCACCTGCTCTCCCTGCCCTGTCAGCATCCTTGTAGACTCTTTCTCTCTCTCCTTCTCTCTCTCTGTGCAGATTCTCGGTCATCCAGGTCATAGTAAACTGAAAAAACTTAGAAAAACTCAACTGGACCAGATTTCTAGGTCGAAGACGTTTCACCTCTCATCCAAGAGGCTTCATCAGTTCTGACTGACTGGCGCTGAGCTGGAGAAACGCCACCGAGGGGGATAAATATCTCCGACTCAACACCAGAGGAATGCCTTACCAGCCATTTCGGATCTGAATGCAATTATTATACCAACAACCGCATCATTTGTAGCACTGTATGCTTCTATCATTTTCTCACTGCTCTCAACTTACTTTGTTTTCTGAGGCACAAAAACTGGCCACACTGCCACCCTTCCTCTTGCTCGTGATACTCACTGTGAACTAAAGCTGATTGTAATAAAACAGCTAGTACACAAGCATTAATAATTGTATTTATCATAAGCAATTGCAGCTACAGCCATGACCAAATATATTGGCACCCCTGCATTTCTGTCACATAACCACCATTTCTCCCAGAAAATTGTTGCAATCACAATTTCTCTGGAATTCTCATGGTTATTTCTTTTGTCTGCATTGGAAACAACACAAGCAGGGAACAAGCTTAATCTGATACATTCCACACAGAAGTCCAGGTTTGGAGCCAATTCCATCTGACATTGGGCAAGAGGTGGGGTCCACCCTGGAAAGGTCTCCAGTCTATCACAGGGCTGACATGTAGACAAACAACCACACACACCCACACTCACTCCAAGGGAAAATGTAGTCACCAATCAACCTAAGCTGGAAAGGTCTCCAGTCTATCACAGGGCTGACATGTAGACAAACAACCACACACACCCACACTCACTCCAAGGGAAAATGTAGTCACCAATCAACCTAAGCTGCCTGTCTTTGGCCTGTTTGAAGAAGCCGGAGTACCTGGAAGGAACCCACACAGGATAATTGGATTGGATAATTATATATCCAATCTCTTTATTTCTAAAATCCTTAAAAAAAGCTCCTGCAAAGCAGTTATGTGACCACTTACACAAGAATGATTTGTTTGAGGATTTTCAGTCTGGTTTTAGAGTCCATCATGATACAGAAACTGCATCGGTGAAAGTCACCAATGATCTCCTCCTAGCCTCAGATAAAGGACTTGTCTCCAATACTTGTCCTCTTAGATCTCAGTTCTGCTTTTGGCACCATTGATCACAGCATCTTACTGCAGAGATTTGAACATGTTAGTGAGATTAAAGGAACTGCACTAAGTTGGTTCAAATCTGTGTGAAAACCTCCAGTACTGGTGTGAGGAACCTTGAAGTCATTTTTGACCAGGATACTGTATGTCCTTTAAATCACACATAAACCAAGTCTCTAGAAATGCCTTCTTTCACATGCGCAATATTGCAAAAATGAGGAGCATGCTGTCTCAAAGTGATGCTGAAAAACTGGTCCATGCATTTGTTACTTCCAGGCTGGACTACTGTAACTCTTTACTATCAGGATGTCCCAATAGTTCCCTAAAAAGCCTCCAGTTAATCCAAAATGCTGCAGCCAGAGTACTGACAGGAACTAGCAAGAGAGATCATATCTCTCCCATATTAGCTTCTCTCCACTGGCTCCCTGTAAAAATCCAGAATAGAATTTAAAATCCTTCTCCTAACATACAAAGCCTTTAATGACAAGGCTCCATCATATCTTGAAGACCTCATACTGCTTTATCGTCCAGATCTACTTGTGGTTCCTAGAGTCCACAGAAGTAGAATGGGAGGCAGAGCCTTTAGCTATCAAGCTCCTCTCCTGTGGAACCAGCGCCCAGTCTCAGTTTGGGAGGCGGACACCCTCTCTACCTTTAGGATTAGGCTTAAGAATTTTCTTTTTGATAAAGCTTATAGTTAGGGCTGGATCTGGTGACCCTGAGCCGTCCCTTAGTTATGCTGCTATAGGCCTAGGCTGCTGGGGGGGCCATGATGCTCTCCTCTCCTCTCCTCTCCTCCCCTCTCCATGCATCTATATGCCACCATTACATGTCACTAACTGTGTGTCTCCTCTCTCCCATAGTGTGTCCTCTCACACTCCCTGTAGCTTTCTGCAGGTCACCCTGACTCTGGAGCTCTACATTTCTATTGAGCAGTCACCGGCCACATCAACCTGACCAGTGTTTGTTTGTTGTGTCTTGTTGCTTCTCTTTTCACTTCGCTCTCCTCTATCCATTTACCCCAACCAGTCGAGGCAGAAGGCCACCCACCAAGAGCTGGGGTCTGTCAGAGGTTTCTTATGTTAAAAGGAGTTTTTCCTCCTCGCTGTCGCCAAGTGCTGCTCAAGGGGGATTTGTTGGGTTTTCCTCTATAATTATAGTGATAATAGTAAAGTGTCCTGAGATCAAATCAAATCAAATTTTATTTGACAACAAAAGTCATCTCAGGAGCCCTGCGATGGATTGGCGACATGTCCAGGGTGTACCCCGCCTTCGCCCGATTGCCGGCCAGGATTGGCTCCGGCCCCACCCGTGACCCCGTTCTGGGACTAAGCGGTAGAAAATGAATGAATGAATGAATGAGTCATCTCAGGAACACCCAGTGTCACAGACAACTCAAGTAAATCACAGGTCTTTGTTTACAGTTTTGTTCTGTTCCTGCATGCTGCTTTTACACAAACACTGTGTGTGTTTAATAACCTGTGTGCACAGATGAATATGTTAGTCAGTTTCTGGCTGTTGGGTGGTAATTCATTCTGTCTAAACATCCAAATCTCAGTGCTCCTGGTGTGCAGGCATGTTAGTTTCCCTTGGCTGAGCAGGACAAGCCTATAGCTGTTTTCTTCTTTCCACAAAAACAGTCAAATTCAAACACACATAAACATATCCCCTAATAATTATTGCCAGCCACTGCTGGTATGCCAATATTTTATTTTAAATAAACATAGATTCAATATTCAAATAAGTGCTGTGGAAAACGGGACACAAACTGAACAGGTTTTACGCTTCACTAACTTACAGTATATGGAACAGAAAAATTAAAATTGAAAAATCTCATGACTTCACACACAAGCTCAAAAAACATAACTACCACTGTCAGGTGGAGACACACCAGACATAAGCATGTCTTACATTTTTACCAGTGATTTACCATGTGACATCCCTTTTTCCTATTCTTTTTATAACGTTTGCATGATTAAATCTAATTTTAAAAAAATCTGGTAAAAAGGAGTTGAATTTTGAAAAAACAAAATCTATTTCTGCACACTGCACTGCTGATGTATGATTGCTTCACTTCTAAAAAGCATTGCTTGCAAAATCCTGCAGCTCTAACTGCTTTAGAGATGCATGGTGGGCAGGGAAATACCTGTGGGTACCAATTATACTAGAAACATACTGTATATGGTAGTCAGTTTTAATACTCTAACTGGACCCTATAAATGCACTTGGCATGAATTAATCTTTTAATAAATAAGTTAAAATCCTGCATGCCAATGTTTTCCAGCTTTTAACACCTACTGACCCCTCCTTGAACCGCCACCTTATTGTGGTGGAGGGGTTTGAGTACCCGAGTGATCCTAGGAGCTATGTTGTCAGGGGCTATATGTCCCTGGTAGGGTCTCCCAAGGCAAAGAGGTCCTGGGTGATGGGTCAGACTAAGAGCAGTTTGAAAGCCCTTTATGAATAGATTAAAATCAAGGACCGTGATGTCGCCCGGCATGGCGCAGCCGGGGCCCCACCCTGGAGCCAGGCCCGGGGTTGGGGCT
>NW_018127978.1:2837524-2839118 GCF_001952655.1 Monopterus albus | reverse complement strand
CTTTTTAGGGTGTTATCTACAACCATTGGATCAGAGAGGATGACTGGAGGATGGACGGATTGAAGGACCAATCTTGGGAGAATTAAGTTTAAACCACAATTCCTCCCCAACAGTTTTTGGACCAATCAGAGAGCAACATTTTTTCATATAAATGTTGTCTACTGCTAAGTTGAATTTAGTCTTTTCTGTTTAGCCTAAACAGATGAGATCCATGTGCACATGCTTATTTTGATACGTTAATGCATAATAAATTTCATATAGAGAAACTTTTTATTAGTCTTCTCTTTTCAAAAGAATGGACCTTTTTTCTCACAACAGCTAAAACAGAGTTGAGTGGATATTCAGCTTCAAATGAGAAGACAACAGATGCCCCCCTTTGAGTTAAGGTGTGAAACAGCTAGTTTTAAAAAAGACATAGCCATTATTATCTAGTGTCAGATGAATAAAACACAAATTGGACACGGAGCTATACCAGAGTTGGCCAGATATTTAGTTTCAAAGGAGACCCACGGTCCAGAGGTATTTATTGGGGGTAATTCTGTAATGTTTAAAATGTTTAAAACAGACCCTAACACCATATGTTTGTCATCAGGCTGTGTTTTCCTGACAGAGGTGCAAAGACCCTCGGGGCTAATTACTTTCACAGCTGTCCACCCCCTCTCACACTAACCGCTTTATAAACAGCTCAGCTTTTCTGCTGCGTTATACCTCTGAGAAAATCGTTTCCTTCAGTCTGCAGCCTGTAATAACGAGAGAGAAAAATGGCTTCATCGTCCGATGCTGTTGAACGATTATATGGTGTTATTAGCAACGTACCTGTGATGCTAACGGAGGAGTCTGATTTTTTACGAGCTCCAAAGAAAGTCACAATGCAGTTGTGCCGAGTCCAGAAGCCTCCTACAGCTTCTCTCAGAGGCGAGTTGAAATTATTGACCGGATATTTCGGTTATGTATTTCAGTACACGACAACAGCCGAACTGGCTCTGTACCAGCTGAGAGATGGTGAGACTTTCAGTCCTGAAACTCTGAGAACAACGCTGACTGCTGGCGACTGGGGTGTTATGAGGAGCATCGTTATGGAACATCTGATTGAAAGTTACCGAGATGATGAGGAAGAGGAGGAGGAGCAGGAGGAGGAAGAGGAAGAGGAAGAGAAGGAGAACCGAGACCCAGCAAACAAGAAACGCAAGTATCCAGTAGAACAGCCTGAAGAAAGCACTCAGGACCAGCTGGCTTAAGTAATGATGCAGAGTGAGAGACCCGCTGCAGGCCCCAGCACCGCACAGGCGAGAATCGATTCCAGGGTGTTCAAAGCTGTTTGGGAGACAAACGGGACCAATTCTGGGAAGTGGTTCTATAAAATAATAGCACAGGGGCTAGGGCATAAAAATGGTGTCATGAAGATGTACAGATTTAACACTGAGTGTGGTGTCTTTCAGGAAACTTTGAACCTGCGCTGCATAACATGGATAGAGATTTTTAATAAGTGGGGAGATGAAATTACCTCATTATTCCGGGCCAGCCAGCAGTGGCAGGAGATTGTGGTGCTAAAAAAAGTCCTGTTTCCCTAGCCACACCCCCTTGCCGCCCCCCC
>NW_018127978.1:2836420-2837271 GCF_001952655.1 Monopterus albus | reverse complement strand
TCCGACATTGTTAGGTGCTTTGTCACCCGCATCCTGCACATTGCAATCAGGGACCACAACGAATATCTGTATTATGGCTGCAAGATCTCACGGAAGCCAGAAGCAGCACACGTGCTTATTTGGCATCCCAAACAACTTTTTAAGCAAGCATTATCATGATCTGGAGAAAAGGGTCTTGACAAGGCGATTTCTGGTTGCTGCTTCACAATTGTTGGAGAAATATAACATCCGTGTCTCTGAGGAAAAGATCAGACACGCTGCAGAATCTACTTTACTGGGGCTAAGAGATTGTAAGAATTTAGAGCAAACCTCTGGCGACGCGGTCGCTAACTGGGTGGGTATATTTGCAAGAGGCAGAGAAGCTGTGGGCAGGAGAGGAGTGGGATGGTGTCGAGTTATAAAATAAGAGCGGAATCTGCATGGTATGTGAAAAGCATTTATTCTTTTTGACTAGTTTTTTCTCAGGCAGTAATAACCAGTGTCAATCTACATACCGTATTTTCCGGACTATAAGTCGCTCCTGAGTATACGTCGCACCAGCCAAAAAATGCATAATGAAGAAGAAAAAAACATATATAAGTCGCACTGGACTATAAGTCGCACTTTTTGGGGGAAATTTATTTCATAAAATCAGAGACCAAGAACATACATTTCATCTTGAAAGGCAAGTTATCTTAATAACAATAAAATGGAGAACAACAGGCTGAATATGCGTCTGTTAACATAACGTGAATAGGCGGTATGTTAACGTAACATATTAACAGTTGTCCGTGCTCTGATAGAGAGGCGGTTGCGTTGCATGAAGCGGTAACACCAAGAAGGTCCTCCCGCAAAGTCATTTATATTCATCG
>NW_018127978.1:2832717-2835566 GCF_001952655.1 Monopterus albus | reverse complement strand
GGTCAGAGAATAAGATTATGCTGAAGGTAAAACATGGCTCCTAAACTTGAGACTTTAATGAAAAAAATTTATTATGTTCCTGGTCACCCAGGATCTTACGGGGGTGTGCAGGATTTACACAGGGGCTTAGAACAGACCACCGGCAAGAAAATAAACATTGCTCGTGTCAAACAATTTCTAGCAAAGCAGGACGCTTATACTTTACATAAACCCGTAAGGATTCGTTTCCCGAAGAACAGGGTGTTTGTCTCTAAACTGCTCAAACAATTTCAAGCGGATCTTTGTGACATGCAGGCAGTCTCAGCCTTTAATAACGGAAATAAATTTCTCCTCACTGTAATAGATGTATTCACAAAGAAAGCCCATGTTAGACCCATTAAAAATAAATCAGGAAAAGAGGTGACAGAGGCTTTTGCTTTGATCCTAGTCGAGAGCAGCCTTCCCAAGCTGCTGCAAACTGATCTAGGAACAGAATTTTACAACAAGCTTTTTAAGGCTCTGCTGAAAAAGCATGCTATTGGGCACTTTAGCACAGCCAGTGAAGTTAAAGCCTCAGTGATTGAGCGGTACAACAAAACATTGAAACAGAAAATATACAGATACTTTACAGCTAAAAACACCCTCAGATATTTGGATGTGTTGCAGCAAATTGTACAGAGTTATAATAACTCTTATCATTCCAGCATTAAAATGGCACCTGCTCATGTTACCTCTGAAAACGCACTCACAGTTTTTCAGAATCTTTATGGCGTGTTCCCTGTACGACACAAAGAGAGGCTAAGGATGAATTTTAAAGTTGGAGATATGGTTATGATCTCAAAATTAAGGGGGGGTATTCGCAAAAAAATACACGCAGGGATACACAACGAGATATTTAAAATAACGGAGTGTGTTCCCAGGATACCACCTGTCTACAAACTCTGTGATTATGATAACGAACCAGTGCAGGGATCCTTTTATGAAGCGGAGCTGCAGAAAGTTATAATTTCCAAAGACAAAACATTTCATGTGGAAAAGATTTTGAGTAAACGCACAATACAGGGGGTCCCGCATGTGTTGGTTAAATGGAAAAACTGGCCCGACAAGTTTAACAGTTATGTGAAAGCATCGGACGTGGTAAACGTGTGAAAACATGGATAGCTCTGCAGGGTTTTATATGACCTTGCCCTCAAACGCGAGTGCAGATGTCTTTAAAGATAACACAGCAGCTCAATTTCGAACGGATCTAGCGTGCCCCTTGGATTTAAAGGGGGCCTGGGAAGTAGCTCTCACAGATTTCTGTTATCCAAACACGTGGTTGAACATACCTCAGGGGGGAGACAGATTTTATTGGCAGGACACGTGGCAACACGGCGTGCCAGAGAGAGCGGAGATTCTTTTGCCTGCAGATGAAAAAAAAATACAAAGTTCACCACTAACGGCTAGGGCGAGGAGTATACACAAGAGAAAGCATTTTGACTCAATTGAACATCCATTTAAAAAGAATTTGTGACATCAGGGTCCGTTATGAAGGTTATATGCACGATCTAATGTGGGGAGGGAGCGGCTGCTACAAACTTAAATTTTCAGCCCCTTTAAATTACATACTAGGCGTGAAGAAAGACGAATGGTTTAGCGGCCTGCTCCTCTCGCCACATCCTACGGATTTAAAAGCTGGTTTTTATCACATCTATATTTATTCCGATATAGTGAGCCACCAGTTTGTTGGTGATACTGCAGCTCCTCTGTTACACTGTGTAACAACAGAAGGAGACTACGGAGACCTTATTACAAAAAATTTTAATCCTCCACACTATCTGCCTCTGGCTAAGAACCATATTGACATGGTTTATATTGAGTTAAGTTGATATATTTTAAAAACAACCATGTCTCTCTTACACTATATAGCAACCATGTCTCTCCTACACTATAAATCGGGTGAATGCGTTTTATCCGAGCTGGATTTATTTTCCTGTCCACTGTCACAGCTGAGTGTGGAGGACCGACAATATGTGGAGATTTCTCCTATAGCAGCAATAACTGACAGAGCTCCTCTTGAATTATTTGTAGCTGCGGAGGGCGAAAAATATGTGGATTTATTTGAATCACTCCTTTTTTTTAAGACTCAAAATTACCAACGCGGACGGGTCGGATTTGGCTAACGACGCGCCTGTTGGACTTATCAATTATCCTTTGAATACCATTTTTAGCCAATGCGATGTGACCTTGGGGGATAGAGTAATTTCACAAGCGAGTGCTACTCACGGATACAGAGCAATGTTTGAAACTTTGCTCAACTATTCCCCTGACACTTTAAAAAGTCATTTTTGCTCAGGCCTCTTCTATCAAGGCACATCAGGAGCGATGGATTCTGTGGTTATTAACAACGGACCTAACAAAGCCTTGTGGGGAGAGCAAAATTCAGCGCTGCGTCCAAAGAATTCCATCTGATAGGACCTCTGCACGCTGATATTTTTTTCACTGAGAGACTGATGTTAAATGCTGTTGATGTGAAAATCAAACTGTCAAGAGCCAGCGATTCTTTCTGTCTTATGCATCCTGCTAACGCAGATTACCGCCTGCATATTTTGGGAGCCTCGCTGTTTGTTAAAAAAGTGACTGTGTCACCGGCTGTGCGCATAGGTCACTCTTCAGCTCTGACCAGAAGCAATGCTCTGTACCCGATTTCAAGAGTGAATGTGAAAACATTTTCCATCCCAGCCAATTCCAGGATATGTACACAAGAAAATCTTTTTCTAGGCACTCTGCCTCAGTATGTGGCCATTGCTATGGTAAACGATGAGGCCTTTACGGAGAAGAGCGATCTAAATCCTTTCAACTTTATGCACGCGGATCTTGTATTCCTGGCA
>NW_018127978.1:2823100-2832639 GCF_001952655.1 Monopterus albus | reverse complement strand
GGAGGTGGGTAAGAGGGAGAGGGTTGGGGGGAGGGGGCGGGACAACGCTTCTGATTGGTTAACCTTTCACCTAGAACTGTCAAATTGAGTTTGATGAAAACCGGTCTATATACTCTCTTATGTATGTATCTACCTTCCTTCTCTCCATCATGTCCGCCAGCTCTCTACCTTTCCCTGTCGTGCCAACGTTAAAAGTCAGACCTATGCTCCTGTCTTTCCTCTTCTCTCTCTGTCTATGACTCCTTCTACCTCCTCTCCTTCTTCGACCAACAGTAGTCCAATTTTCCTCACTCCTCTCTCTTTCTCTTGCTCTCTGTCTCTCTCACACACACACAAAACTGTGTTGGTTTAAGACAAAGGTTATCAGACAAAAATAACAGCAAAGCTGCTCTGCATGGTTGTTGCTTTTTTGTCATGCTACACCACTTCATGTTTACCAGGGCAAAGTTTATTTATACTTTGTGATTCGTGTTTGACCTCATGCTTAATATGATTAACAGGTTGCCTGAACACTCCATTTTTTGCAAGAAGCCAAACAGGTGTGCTGACTGATTCATTCAGTCCACCCACACTGACATTGTGCAAGACGGTTCAAAGTCTATAAGCTCACCAGGAGAGCTCCTCTTTATTTTGTCCTCCTATTCAACACACGCATAGTACAGAAGTCTACACACAGACACACTTGGCAGTTCAAGCCATGTCAGAAACACAAAGCACACTCACTCAAAATCCTCTAGAGAAGACCTGGGTTCCATGGTTGAAAAGTAGACTGAGCCAACGCAGAGGCTGTGAGTAACACACACATACGCTCACACATGACCTGACAAACATTTCTATACACATGGTGTTGACAGTTTGATAAGTTATGTGCAGTGAAGGAGGTGTGAGAGACATTTTGTGATTCTACTTATTTTCTTTGGTTTGTTGATTGAGAGGACTAACCTACTCGCTGCACGTGAAGCACAGCATCCCATCTCTGTGAGAGACCGCGGGGCTATTCATCCCAAGGGTTCACAGTGAAACCATATCTTTGTACACTCTTGAACTAAATGTGACAATCTCCAGAATCTGCAGCTAATTAAATGTCAGTCTTGATACTCTGTAGGTGAATATGCTCTAAATAGGGCTGCAACTAAAGGTTGTTTTTATAATCAATTACAAATAGTGGAAGACCAGATCCTCTACCTAAGTACATATACCAGTATGACAATGCAAAGATAAGTATAAGTGTTATCAGAAAAATGTACTGGTTACGTACGCATTCTAGTTAGGGATTGGCCCCTCCAACAAGGGGCATTTGAGGGCCTGAGATGATTAAAAGTTGAGGAAAGAAGATGAGGAAGAAGATGAAGAAAAAAGCAAGTTCTGATATATATATTTGATTGTTTTTCAACGAATCTTTGCTATTATTGTAAATATTGGATAATTGGAACATTTATTCAAATGAAGCTATTTGATTTGGAGAGTGAAATGTCCATTTAGTTCAACTGCTAATAATTTATAGACATCTGAAAAATAGACTTTTTTGTTTTTTGTTTGTTTGTTTGTAAAGGAGCACAACCCATAAAGGTTGTGTTAGTTCAGTCCTTAACAGCAAAAACATTAAAATACAGAAACATTCAATAAACTTGTTTTTTAATATGAAACCTTACTCTGAAACTGAAATATAACTGCAAGATAAATGCAGTGGAATAAAAACAACGCTATCTCCTTCTCAAATGTAGTGGAGAAGGATTATAAAGTGACATGAAAAGACAATACTCTGTACTTCAAACTTGTACTTGAGTAAATGTACTTTTTTTCAACTATTGCTGATTATTGTTTTGATTAATCACTGGTAAATTTAGAATGAGTAGTGATAACTAAAAACTGAACATAGAGAAACACATATTGATATCATTCAGTGTGACTTCCACGTCCTGAGGTTATCTTTATCTTCAATGTCAAATGTGGGTAAATGTCCATAAATCTGCTTAAAAAAAGGCTCCATCCTCTAAACAGCCCTGACACAGAAAGATACCTACAGTGGAAAAACAAACCAGGACAGTCCACCTTAACCTGGGGGTTATACAGGGTGACGTATCCATTATACCACTTGTTAGGGTCTGATAGTGGAAACGCAGCATAAGAGACTACCGTGCCTTCCTGTAGATGACTTTATAACAGCACATCTGATGAAATGTTTCCCCAAAGAGGCCTACTATATATGCTGGTGTTAACATGTTTCTCTTAAATGTTGTCTACATTTAAATGGTCTGTTCTGTACAATTAATACAACCAACCTCGGTTATGTTCTTGTCTCCACAGCTACAGGTTACATTAATAAACTGCTCATAGATAACCCTTGGAGGTGTGGTTAATCTCTGTTCTACAACACAATGCAGAACTAGAACCACTGCATTAGGATGGCATTTAAATTAAAGGAGGAGCATTCAGATGACAGAATTAGCAGGTAATTGCTGCTGTAATTGTCCCTGGGGTTGTAATGAAAAATAACCCACATACTGTACAATCCAGACCGGAATAAAATCACTGACCAGTGCAGGGGACTTTAAAATCACCCTACCTCCCCTGGAGACATAAATCCAGTCCAAAGAGGGCTTCAAATGATGATGAATAAATGCTGATCAATTATCTGTCAGTTGGCTAATAGTTTCAGCTCCAGATTCAACTGATTTTCTAAAAGCTTAAACATTTGCAAAGCCACGTCTGGTGTGAACAGCTCTCGAGGTCATTCCAGAGCATCTCTACTGGGTTGAGGTCTGGGCTCTGACTGGGCCACTCCAAAAGGTGGATTTTGTGTCTCCGAAGTCATTCTGTAGTAGATTTACATTGATGTTTAGGGTCATTGTCCTGCTCCATCACCCTACTTGTTCTGAGCTTCAGCTTGCAGACAGCCATCCTGACATTATCCTGTAGGATACCTTGATAAACTTGGTAACTCATTTCCCCTCCACAATGGCAAGCAGTCCAGGTCCAGAGGCAGCAAAGCTGCCCCACATCATGATGCTCCCTCGACCATGCTTCACTGTTGGAATGATGTTTTCATGTTGGTACGCGGTTCTCTTTTTATACCATACGTAGTTTTCCCCAAACAATTCCACCATCATCTCATCTGTCCACAGGACATTTTCCCCACTAGTGTTGTGGACTGTCAAGGTGGTCTTTGGCAAACTTCAGGCCTGCTGCAGTGTTGTTGTTGGAGAGCAATGGCTTCCTCTGTGGTACCCTGCTTTGGATACCGTGGCTGTTTTTTGCATATGGTTGACTCATCATCAGAGATGTTAACCAACTCCAGTGAATCCTTCAAGTCTTTAGCTGTTACTCTAGGGGTTTTTCTTACCTCACTGATCATTCTGCCTTGTGCCTTTGGAGTGATCTTGGCTGGGCACCCACTTCTATAGAGAGTAGCCACAGTATCAAATTGTCTCCATTTATAAACACTATGTCTAACTGTGGACTGTGTCTTTGAGATGACTCTGTAACCTCTTCCAGCTCCATGCACATCAACGGCTCTTGATTATAGGTCTTCTGAGATCTTTTTTGTGAGACATGACTCACATTCAGTTGACATTATTTGACAAAACCATAACAGACAGGACATGAAGGCCCCTCGGGTGGACAACTCTGGGACCAGGCAGTAAACTGAAAGGGCCACTCAGGTGGACGATCCTGGAGCCAGGCTGGAAGTCGAAGAGGCCACTCAGGTAGACAACCTTGAGGCCAGGCAGGAAACCAATGAGGCTGTCCCGATAGATGACCTTTGGATCCAGCAGGAAGCTGGAGTGGCTGCTCTGGCAGATGACCTCTGGACCAGGCAGAATACATCGACCACTGTGGTGGTCAACCTTTGGATCCAACAGGGAGCTGAGGAGGTTGCTCTGGTGGGCAACCTTGGGGCTCAAATGGAGACTGAAGGAGCCGATCAGGTAGGCGATCTTGAAACCAGGCAGGAAACTGATGAAACTTTTCAGACATACCTCCTTGGCACCAGGCAGGAGATTGATGAAGCTGTGGAAGTGGACGGCCTCACAACCGGGCAGGGAACTGATGAGGTTGTTCAGGTGGATGGCCATTCTGAAGGATGGCCTTGAGACAGACAGGAAGCTAAAGTGGAACTGGCTGGCTGGTAGCATTGGAGCAAGGCAGAAACAGACAAGTTGAACTGAAGCCGGCAGGCTGGTAGGGCTGGAGTGAGACTGGAGGAACAAGATGCTGCTTGGACTGACTAGGCAGGAAAAATCGGTTGGGCAGTGGTGCCAGATGCAGGCTGGTGCTGAAGAGAGATTTTGTCAGAGCAGGCATACAGAAGGAAAGTAGTTATGGGAGGAAGATGCTTGGACAAAGCTGGCAGTTGGAACTGAAGTGACAGCTGGAGGGCTGTGTAGGCTCGAGGCTGGCTGGTGGAGTTGAAGTTAATTGATGGCAGCTGGAAATGTGTGCTGGAACAAGACAGGCAAGTGGAGCTGAGGTGGACTGGTGGCAGCAGGAGAGCTATATTGACTGGCAACAAAAAGGAAAAGTGCTGGCTCTATGAAGCAGGCATGAAAACATTCCCTACTACTTGCCAGGACATAGGAACTGGAGTGGTGGTGCCACCAGTGACCCACCGGGGCATAGGAATTGCAACAGTGGTGATGTTGACCCACTGAAACCCAGAAAAAAACATGGAACTGGACTGGAGGCGGCATTGGTGTCCCAGCCAACCTGCTTGGGTGCAGGAACAGAGGCAAGTGTTGGCATCCCAGCAAACCTACTCAAGAACACGAACACAGGCGGCATTGCCATCCAAGCTAATCCTCACTGACCCACTCAGGAACAGTATCAGAAGGGGTATTGGCATCTCATCCGACCCACTTGGGAACAGCAACAGGCATGGCTTACACCTACTACGGAGCAGAGGTGGCAGTGGCGTCAACCCACGCGGAGCCAGGTGCAGAAGCAGTGTCAACCCACTCCAGAGCTGGGATGGTAGTAGTGTCAACCTACTCAGACACAGGGTCAGGGGAGTAAGCATGGGTGTACTTGTTGACACTTTGGATAGTTGGGACCTTGGTGGGGACATTTCTGTCAGCACGCTGTAGGTATGGAGCCTCAGTGGGGATGCTCTTGTCATCACACCAAAGGTCGACCCCCTTTGGGGTTGCCTTAGCTGAGAGGCCATGGAGCAGGTACTGGAACCCCAGTACTGCTTTCCTCACTGACGAACTGGTGAGCTTGAATCTCAGCAGGGACATCTTCATCAGCGCACCGAAGCATGGAAGCTTTGGTGGGGATGCTCTCATCAGCACACTAGGGAACAGCTACACCAGAGGGGAACATTTAGACTAGCATACTGGAGACCTGGGATTGACTGGATTGTTTGCCACCTCCGACTCTGGTCTCTCTTCCGGGTGACGAAGTGCAACTCGAGGGCAGGCTGGGGCTGTGGCTCTGGATCAGGCGGAGGCTGCAGCTCAGGCACTGTTTGTCCAGAAGGAGTTATTGGTGGGTGACCCTTCTTCTTAGATTTCTTAGGGTTCTTCTTTCCCAAGCTCCCAGGACAAACAGCCTGGTTCACCTGAATGGTGAGAACTCCAAGTCAGAAACAGGAGAGCAGTGAATAGAGTCAGGGGCTGGAGCCACAGACACCACACCAATATTAGCCGAGAGGGTGACAGACTGTGCCTCAGGAACAAGAGGAGACTGCAGGTCTACCATGTGTGATGGTTGCTGGGCGTGAGAGGGATTCCTAAAAACAGCCTGGAGCCACGGCTCGATGGTTTCCCAGTCCATGCTGCTCTCTCTGACTATACTTAAGGAGTCTGTGATTGCGGTCTTTATAGCGGCCAGCTGGGCCATCAGCTGTGGCATTTCTGGTCTGGCCTGTAACCAAAGGCGGGCTTGACAAAGGTCTTCAATCCTGGCAAAGGTCTTCATCCTGGCAAAAGTCTCTAAGTGCTGCACAGGGTCTAGGTTATTCAGAATTTGTGTACCCAGAGTTTTAATCACCTGGCCTATAATTTTCCACTCTTTCTCCTGGTCTGCTGGGTCCCTTCATGGCTAGTTCATTCTGTCAGGTCTAATGCTAGGATGGACCCAAAATGCAGACATAGACTAGGATGAAGTTCTTAATATGTCTGTGCACAGTCTCAGTTGTCCAGGTCACAGTAAGCTTAAAAAACTTAGAAATACAGGTGGGGTTGGTGGGAAACACAGATAACCACATAAATAACTCCCAGGACGTCACGAGGAAAGTCAAACATCTGCAGCGGGACCAGAACGAGTCCATGGTCTCATATGATGTCACATCCTTGTTCATTTGCATCCCCACAACAGAGGCTGTCAAGGCATTGAAGAAGACACTTCTGAAGGATGACACGCTCAGCAGCAGGACTAACCTCACCCCAGACCATGTATGCACTCTGCTGAAACTCTGTTTAAACCCTACCTACTTCCAGTTTAGTGGGCACTTAGTCGATTGAACCCGCAAGTGACTGAGGAGAGAAGGAGAATATATAGGCTGGAGACCAGAGGATAACAAGCGTAGTGAGTAGTGATTAGAAACCAAGCTAAAGCTGGGGCAGGTGAGGTGACACAGGACAGGAAACAGACAAAATAAAAGCCCAGCAGCAAGCGAGTCCCAAAACCACAACAAAAGCCACATGTTGACATTACTTTTTCCACCATCACTTTGGATGTTTAATGGATGTGTTCAGTAAAGACATGAAAGATCACAACTGTTTATGTTTTATCAGCTTAGAAATACTGATATTTCTGATTGTGGTGAAGATCAGATCGCATTTCATGACAAATTTATGCAGAAAACTAGGTAATTGCAAACAGTCCCATTACTTTTTCTTATGACTGTAGTTTCAGATTGTTGTATTTAATAAACCGCCAACCAAGTGTAAATATAGTCCTGAGAGTGCTTTCAGTCTTCTCATTTAACCCTTTGCCAAAAGGCAAAAGCAGTTTAACTCAAAATGTCAAGCAATTTTCATAAAGGTTTGTTTGAATCCTCGAACTCTTCTCATCTAACTCCAAGTGTGAGTAGCAGGTGATACTTCTCAGGTGTTAAGACTTGAAAATGTTCAATAATGCGTGCTCAGTTTGTAATTCTCCATAAACATGGAATCTCTATGGAAATTGTTTGTGTGCTTGTGTGTTTCAGCATCAGTGCCCCAGTTCACCAACTCCCCAACCATGATAGTGATGGTCGGACTCCCAGCACGAGGTAAAACCTACATCTCTAAAAAGCTTACCAGATACCTGAACTGGATTGGAGTTACAACCAAAGGTATCACATGACAGGACAGAATTACATTGAAACTTGGATTTCATTGGGACTGACGTTCACTGCCTTAAACCCCGTGATCATAGTCAACATTTGATGTCAGTGTATGGATTGTATGAATTCAGTTAGTGGGAGAAATGGCTCTACTGCACAGACCCACTGTCCATCTATGACAAAAAACAAAGAGAAGTAAAATGCCTTTATCAACAATAACAGAATAATTTGACCATTAAATTGGGATGTTCCTCTTTGCTCACCCCAAAAAGCATTAGTGTTAAATTGCTTAAATAGTATATAAATTCATCAAAGAATATGAGATGATCTTAAGCATGTGGGCTGTCATACATTAATGCTACAATTAACAATTAAAATAATGAGTTTGTTGCTAAATAATTGTTTATTATGTTTGTAGTTTTGCTATAAGCTCAACTTTAGCTGTAATTGCTCCCATGTTATTCTTTTTGTTTCTTAAGTTTAATCATTTTTATTTTCTGGTTGGAGGCGCTGTAAGATACTTGAATCCTTTTCTTTGTGTGAGCAGACACTGCAGCATTTTTCAACCACTTCAAACCATGTAAAATATCTGTCAAACACAAGCACTAGGCCAGAGCAGTTTTGGAGTATGCCCAGGGTACAATGTTCTACATGGGTGTCTCATTTGATGCTTGTGCACTGTTCTTCAAATATGGGTTATGCAATTCAGATTGACTTTATGATATCAGGTTCATATGAAGTCCTGTTTATTCTGATCTAGCCGGTTTGTTTTTACAAAGAAGTTTGAGGATTGATCTGTTAACCCTGTGTGAAGTTATTTTGTGCTTTATACAAAGGCAAAAGGAGTGGAGAGTTTAAACCAATATCAGCATTAGTGTGAAAACACACATGAAAACACACACACACACACAAAACAAAAACCATTTTTGCAGCTATATTTACTCAATGCAACTTACAACTTACAAGTGAAAGAAAAAACAACAACAGTTCTGAAAAAAGGATTAATTTGATTTGGAAAAAAATCACTGTGGCTGTGATGTGGGTCATTGTCACGTTGAAAGGTGAACCTTCTTTCCACCTTCAACTTTCTGTCAGAAGGCAGCAGGTTTTACTCAAGAATTTGATGGTACTTTGCCCCATCTATTTCCCCTTTAATGCTGACAAATATTCCAGTCCCTACTGAAGAGGGACTGGGGCACCTCTGCCACCTCATGCTTTAGTATAGGTATGGTGTTCTTACCATACTATAGTATGGTGATATACTATTTGCCCTTGAGGCCAGAGTGTTCAATTTTTGTCTCATATGACCATAGCACCCTTTTCCATTTGGCCTCAGAATCTTCCAGGTGTGCTTTGGCAAAGCTCCAATGAGACTTACAGGTTTTGTGGCTCAATTTCTGGTGCTAAACGGTGAGATTGCATGTGTTCATATGCAACTTCATACCTTGCTGAAAAAACTTAGAAAAAGTTATTGACCGGCAACTATACTACAGACTATACCCCAGGGAGGCCATCCCTTGCATTTATGGCCTACCCAAAATACACAAAGAAGGAGCCCCACTCAGACCCATTGTCAGCAGCATCAACTCTGTGACTTACAACATAGCCAAGCACATGGCCACCATCCTGGCTGCTTTGGTGGGAAACACACAGCACCACATAATAAACTCCCAGGACTTCGCAAGGAAAGTCCAACAACTGCAGCTGGACCAGGACGAGACTCTGGTCTCATATGATGTCACATCCTTGTTCACTTGCATCCCCACCACAGAGGCTGTCAGGGCGGTGAAGAAGAGACTGCTGAAGGATGACATGCTGAACAGCAGGACTAACTTCACCCCAGACCATGAATGCGCTCTGCTGGAACTCTATTTAAACACTACCTACTTCCAGTTTAGGGGGCACTTCTATAGGCAGCAACATGGTTGTGCTATGGGCTCCCCGGTGTCTCCTATAGTTGCCAACCTGTACATGGAAGAAATTGAGGAGAAAGTCCTGTCTTCCTTTACTGTTACCGCTATATGGATGACACATGGGTTAAAATCAGGACCCAGAAGGTAGAGTCTTTTACCAAGCATATCATCTCTGTGGATGACAACATCAAATTCTCTCGTGAGGATGCCAGAGATGACTGTCTGGCCTTTCTGGATTGTGCAGTCCACTTGGGATGGGACAGAAGCCTGAAGGTAGAAGCATATCGGAAACCTACACACAGACCAATACCTGCTTTTTGACTCACACCATCCACTTCAACACAAACTGGGAGTCA